>NW_023396835.1:490507-723826 GCF_011125445.2 Fundulus heteroclitus | reverse complement strand
AAGTTTTTAATACACTTCTACAGTAGCTGTGTCCACAGGGATAGTCACCGGACCTTCAGTAGATCCAGACAGATCGAACATGAGAGGTTTCTCGGTTCAGTTGGTTCTGCTCCATTTCTCCTCTCGGTCACAGTGACTGTGTGAGTTTCCATTCCTGAAAACAGCAACAGCTCTGATCTACGAATCACGTGTCAGAGCAGAGAGGCTGCAGCCAATCAGCTTTCACCTCCAGCAGATGTTGCTCCACCAGCTTCAAGGTGTGTCTGAGAGCAGGAAGAACAGGGAGGGTTATCAGGTTTTACCAGCCTGCAGGATAAGGAGCAGGGCCCTCATTTATACAACATTGTAGGGAATCTATACTAAAAGTGTACGTACTCCCAGAATAAAACTTTTCTGTGACTTTTTTTCTTACGCATTTTATTTTGAAAGGTTCGTCTTCCGGCACAAACATCCGGTTATGAGAGGTTTTGTCTGAACTTTCCAGTTTCAGCTGAAATATTGTGGGAAGTTTCTGCTTTCCTGGTGAGCTCTGCAGGAAATCTTTCTTTTTTTGCTCCCATCAAAACTAATCAGTTTTAAATCCGTTTAAAGCTCAACAGACGCTGATTTAGATGCTGCAACGGCGACATCTGGTGACGCTTTGCGCATAATTACACCTAAAAAGAATTCAGCCGTTTAGAAAAAAATCTGTTTATTTAACAACAAAACCCAAAATATATTACAGAATGAAATAAATAGTTTTTCTAAGACAAAACAGTGTTTGCTGGTTTTCTGCTCTCTTCAGGACAGAACAACACTCCCGTCCCGTCTGGAAGAACAGAACCTGCTGAGGGCTCTGGGGCCCGTCCCGTCGGCGGTTCTAAGCCAAGGGCCCGGCGGCGGGCTCGGGGATGTTGGTGGCGTGCATGTCCCGCGTCATGTTGGACTTCTCTTTGAGTTTGGCCTGCAGCAGCGTGTGCTGGACCACGCCTAATCCTCACGTCCATCTGGACCATCTCCTGCTTCAGCTTGGTGAGGCTCTGTTTGATTTTCACCAGCGGGGCTGGAGAGGAGAGATGGGAAACAGACAGAGGAGGGATGTCAGACACGCTGGGGGCAAAAACAAGGAACTTCCTCTAGAATTCTGCTTCACCTCCATCACACATGCTGCTGCCCTTTCCTCCATCTCCTGCTTCACCTTCTCCTCAGTCCTCGCTGATCTGAAACAAATAGAAGAATTGGTGTCAATGTTGCTGGAGCTGCAGCAGAGAAGATATTGATGATGATGATGATGATGATGATGATGGATAGTTTGGCTGACCTCAGCCAGGACTCTGCTTCTCTCCGGTCACTCCTCCGCTCGCCTGCTTGTAGCGCTCCTTGGCCTGATGGAGGACACGTTGATGCAGTTATTCCAGGAGAAAGCTTTTAAAGCTGCACATGTTTTGGCTGTTGGAGGCGTGAGCTTGGTTCACCTGGCTGAGTTTGGCCTGAGCGCTGCGGTACTCCTGGATCAGTTGCTCCAGCTGCTTGTTGATGTACTTCTCTCTGCTGCCCACCTTCTCCAGAGTCTTCCCCATGTCTTCCTGAAGCTTGTCCAGGTAGCTCTGCGGACACAGAGAGGACATGAACATGTGGACAGAACAAAGGACGTCCAGAGAGAGAGAAGCGCTGAGTCCTCCAGCAGCTGGAGAAACGACTACAAGGCCCAAGCTTTCATGTCCAGATGATACATGTGGAGATGAAAGTAGGTTCAATCAGAACATTTCTGGACCACAATCAGCCGCCTTGGTGTTCAGGTTTTCCAGGACTTGTTGCTGCGGAGGGAGACGTGACACAAGTTTGAGGCTAGGAACCCTGGAAGCAGCAGAAGATGTTTGAGGTTAAAACAGGCGGTCTGTGGAGGAGATCTCTGCTGAGACTGCAGCTGAAGAGCTTCTGCTGTGGAGACTATTTCATTCCTTTATTGTTACAAACAACACGGTTTGGAAAAGGAAATTAGAAAAAAAGAATAAAACCCAGATTTTAAACTTTGAAAAATGTCTTAATCAAAAAAGGTTTTCAGGGTAAATTTCATGTTTTCTCTGATTTTATATAACAAATATTCTTCTCCCCCCCCCCCATATTCTTTCAAATTTAATTTCTTTTTTTTTTTACAGATTTTATATTTTTCCTTTTTGATCAACAAAAAAAATCTGTTTTCTTATTTTCTTTTCAATTTCATACTTTCTAATTTTATTTTTTCTAACAATGTTTTTCAGATCACATTTTCTTCACTTCTAGGGCGACTTTCATGTTTTCTAAGATTTTATATAAAAAATATAACTTTTTCATACTCAAATTTTATTTCATTTTACAGATTTTATCTTTTGATCAACAGATAAAAATATTTTATTTTTTCTATTTTCTATTTCATACTCAAATTTCATACCCAAATTTTATTTAATTTTTTTTTACAGATTTTATATTTTACTTTTGATCAACATATAAAAATATTTTATTTTTTATTTTTTCAATTTTATTTAAAATTGTATACTTTGTAATTAAATTTTTCTAAGTATGTTTTTCAGATCACAGTGTCTTCACCTTTGGGGCAAATTTCCTCTGAAGAGTGAAGACGCATTCCTATTGGTCAACAAAGACGCATTCCTATTGGTCAACAAAAACACATTCCTATTGGTCAACAAAGACGCATTCCTATTGGTCAACAAAGACGCATTCCTATTGGTCAGCGAGGACGCATTCCTATTGGTCAGCGAAGACGCATTCCTATTGTTCAACAAAGACGCATTCCTATTGGTCAGCAAAGACGCATCCCTATTTGTCAACAAAGACGCTTTCCTATTTGTCAACAAAGACGCATTCCTATTGGTCGGCGAAGATGCATTCCTATTGGTCAGCGAAGACGCATTCCTATTTGTCAACAAAGACGCATTCCTATTTGTCAACAAAGACGCATTCCTATTGGTCAGCGAAGATGCATTCCTATTGGTCAGCGAGGACGCATTCCTATTGGTCAGCGAAGACGCATTCCTATTGTTCAACAAAGACGCATTCCTATTGGTCAGCGAAGACGCATTCCTATTTGTCAACAAAGACGCTTTCCTATTTGTCAACAAAGACGCATTCCTATTGGTCAGCGAAGATGCATTCCTATTGGTCAGCGAAGACGCATTCCTATTTGTCAGCGAAGACGCATTCCTATTGGTCAGCGAGGACGCATTCCTATTGTTCAACAAAGACGCATTCCTATTGGTCAGCGAAGACGCATTCCTATTGTTCAACAAAGACGCATTCCTATTGGTCAGCGAAGACGCATTCCTATTGGTCAGCGAAGATGCATTCCTATTGGTCAGCGAAGACACATTCCTATTGGTCAGCGAAGACGCATTCCTATTGGTCAACAAAGACGCATTCCTATTGGTCAACAAAGACACATTCCTATTGGTCAACAAAGACGCATTCCTATTGGTCAGCGAAGACGCATTCCTATTGGTCAGCGAAGATGCATTCCTATTGGTCAGCGAAGACACATTCCTATTGGTCAGCGAAGACGCATTCCTATTGGTCAACAAAGACGCATTCCTATTGGTCAACAAAGACTCATTCCTATTGGTCAGCGAAGACGCATTCCTATTGGTCAACAAAGACGCATTCTTATTGGTCAGCGAAGACGTTAGCAACAACATTTTATTGGTCAATGTGCGTCAAGAGTTAGAAGTGAATAAAATGTGAGAAAATGTGAGAAAACATCAAAGTTCCTCTCCAAAGCTTTTCTTCAGTTTTGCATTTTGTTCTAATCAGCATTCAGGAAACGAGTTCTTTGCAGCAATAATGAAGAAAAGTGCCTCCAGGTTGTGGGAGGCTAAAGTGTGGAAAGCAGCTTTTCTCAGACGCATTTGCTGCAGAAGGATGAAGGCTTTAGGACTCATGAGGTCCTTTCCTCCTTTAGCTGCTGACATCAGAGAGCTTGATCTGGTCTCAGAGGGACGCTGTGAACGGAGAGCAGACAAAGGTCCAGTTTAAGACGGGTTCTGTGAAAAGGTTCTGCTGCGGGTCAACAGCGCCGCTTCATCCCTGAAGTCTAAGGAGGCTCGTTGTTCCCGGCAGATTTCTGGCTCCCAGTTACTCAGTGAAAACCAGCAGGGACCAACAGACCGACGGTCCGGACCAGAACCAACAGAGAGGCAAAGCGGAGTCTCTGCAGCTGAAGCAGTGACCCGGTTGGACTGAGCAGAACCGAGCCATGGCTGGCTCCTGCTGTGGTGGCCACCGTGTTCAGGTGAACTCACCCTGGTGTCTCTGAGCGATGACGTGATCCCGTCTCTGTGTCGGTGCATCTGGTCCAGATGGATCCTCCAGTCCTGGAGGAGCAGAACACGGTCAGAACCAAGCTGGCCACAGAAGCCAGCCGCTAAGCTTCAGGCGCTGAAGGTGAGCTCTGGCCTTGTTGTCGGTCCTGATGGTGACTCTGAGCTGCGGCAGGACCCTCTCCACCTCCAGCCTCCACTCTGCAGCGTCCACAGTGGACTCCAGGATCCGGTCCGGCTTGGAGCTCGGTTCTGATTGCTGCCAGAACACAGAATCTGTTTCACTTCCTGACTGAAAGCAAAGCTGCGATCTCTGCCAGCAGCCGGGACCAAATCTCACCGCGTGAGAGCTCGGTAGCTTCAGAGCCTCCAGGTCCATCATGTTCTCCTCCTCCTCCTCCTCCTCCTCCTCATGGTCAGCTTCCTCCTGGGGTCACATGAAAAGCCAACAAGCATCAGAACCAGCAGAACCCCTGAGAACCTTCTAGCAGCAGCTGCATCAGCGGCTGCTTGGCCTCCATTGATCAGAAGCGTGAAGTTCTCCAGCGAGGCCCCTACAATCATCTCCTCCTCCACTCTGCTGAGCGTCAGCTCTGCGTCGTCGTCCATCACGCCGTCTTCCTCCGGCTTTTCTGCAGGGTACTTGGGTCTGAGGGAGGAAACGGGCCGCATCAACAAGCTGCTCTGCTAGCGGCCGCTAACACGCAGGGAGGAAGAAATGTGGGAGAACCTGGTGAAGGTGAAGCCTCTCCTCTTCAGCGCCTCCTCAGCCAGGTGGTCCAGCACCAGGCAGACGTGCTCACCTGAGCCCGACTTCAGTCTGGAGGGAGGAAAGTCCACCTGGACACCCTGACAGAGACGGGAGAGACCATCCCTACATCTCTGCTGCTTCTCTTTCAACACTTTCATCCATTCAGCAGCTCATTCACCGTCACTGCAAACTTATTCAGCAGATTTACTGCAGCAGATAAAAAGCAGACGTTTGCTGAAAAAGGTGAGAAACCCCCAGCTGGAGCGTTTCAGCTAAGAAGCAGAGACAGAAACCACAGCGATGGCTTTAAATGGCCGCTGCTGCAGCAACTCAGCGCCGTTCCGGCTCCAGCATGATGGACTCACCAAGGCCCTGAGTTCTGCCAGGATGTTGGACACGGTGGCGTTGGGCTCGTCGTACTCCTGGGGCTCTGTGAACGGCCGCCCCGCCACGTTGATGAGCCAGGCAGCGATGATGGTGAACATGTAGAACTGCTCGCCGGGGTTGGACGCCAGGTAGGGACTGGAGACAAAGTAATGTCTGCGCAGGAAGAGCAGAAGGCTTCATCAAGCTGCTCAACACGTTTCCTTCCAGCTGGGCTGGGATTTCAACCCACAACCGTTCTAGCAGACCTGCTGGAAACCATCCCTGACTTAGTTCAGGGTTCCTACTTTACACTTTTTAACGCCACTTGAAATAAAAAGACCAACAAACTGCTTTACCCAAATGTTTATTTTAACATAAAGCGTTACTTTCTGGTCAGTAGAATGTTTCTAATTTTGAAAAACTTTCCATACAGGAAGAAAGCTAAAAGCACATAAATGACAGATATATATTTTTAACAACTATTGAACTGAATTGATGAACTTTGTTTTGTTCCCTAGTAAAATAAACAATAAATCAGTTTTAAAAACCACAACATAATCAGTGCTAGCTCCTTTTGCAAGTAAAATTTTATTGAAATTAGTGTATTTTTCCTCGATTTGAGCAGCTAAATAAGACTATTTGCCAATGGGATGAGTATGTTTACCCCTAAAATAAGATACTTAGATGTCCTGCACTTGAAATAAGATGATGGAGATGAATTGTTCTTATTTTAAGTGCAAAAATCTCATTCCATTGGCAAATAATCTTGTTTACGTGCTCAAATCAAGGTAAAATACAAAAATTTCAAGAAAATATTCCTTACTTGAGTTCCCTTCTTGCAGTGTGTTAGCATGGCGTGGTACTGCAGGCTTTCTTCAGTTCCTCCTCCACCTCCAACTTTGCCATTTTGTCTTTATATCGCCTTCTTAGCGTGTTGGATTTGGTGATAAGTTGTGCCGTCACCGTGTTCAAAGTCCACAACACCTCTGCTTTGGTACCGCCAAACATTGTCCAGAGGTTTGTTGCTGTGCCACAGCGATGACCAACATCACTGTCGTTGATGACGGAGACGGCTGTGGAGGCATCGCAGAGACGAGGAGGAACACAACTGAGACATACCTGCTATTTCTGGGTAACTTGATTTGGACGCTTTGTGTTTCACCTTCACATGTGTGACTCCACCGCCTTCATTCCCATCATGCCGAGCTTCAATGACTCCTTGCACAAAATACACCGTTGCCTCATACACATTCCCTGGTCCTGGTTTTAGCCATGCAGAAAACTCTTGGCTGGACGAATTTACACTTCCCCATGTTGTCCAGATAAAAAGTGGCGCATCTCCCCAAAGTCCACAACATGGTTTTTATTGGTTTCTCTATTGGGACAGAACCAATAAAGGGTACAGCGAGCCGTTCAGTAGGTAAAATAAATAAATAACTGTTGTAGTTATTTTAATGCTTGATATGGATTACAAAACTAAAATCCTATTTATGACATAAAGAATTTAAGACCTATGAATGACTGATTTAAGACTAGGGCTGAACGATTTTGTAAAATAATCTAATTGCGATTTTTTTTTCTTAATATTGTGATTTAATACAATTTTTTTTCCAGTTTAATTTATCAAGTGTTTCAAAATATATACAAACAACAAATCAATTTGTTTCCTCGCCATGTGGATTAGTTGCTAAAAGACCCACAGCATCTAAACTCGGAGCAGTAATGATTGCGTTCTGCCTACAATATATTTCAATCAAAATTGCAATTTTGACTTTTCTCCGTAAGCAACAAAAATGGCCTCTAAATAAAGATGTTTGTAAACAAGGACTATTTTAAATATGAACTTTTAATGTTTCTATTGATCAGAATATTATTCAATAGAACAGCTTTTAATTTAATTAAACATCAATCTTTGTAGAAGATAAAGTGCAAAGTCCAACCAACAAGCAAGTCTATGTATTAAACTCATTGACCTGTACTTAATGCTTTGTATGATTATAAAAACTCTAAAACAAGTAATAAAATTAGATTATCTCACTGCTGCAACTGTTTTCCCTTCCATGTGGAAGCAAACCCACTTTAAACATTTTACCAACACTTAATGGACGCGTCTAATTCCCTAATTGTTACATAACCAAAAATTGCAGACCTCTGCAATTTGGAAATTGCGTTATTTTAAATCACGATTATATTGAAAATGCGATTATTTTTCAGCTCTAAGACATTTTAATACTAATTAAGGCCTTAGTTTTATACTGAAGAATCCAATGCCTTTTAAGCCTTTTTAAGGATTGGCAGGAACTCTGTAGTTGAGGTCAGTGTGAGCTGCTCTGACGGCTCTACACAGACCTAAAAAGTCTCTTTGCTCTCCTTGTTGTGAAGAAGTGTAACAAAGAGAGCGGCGTGCAGCAGATGTGTGGAAAGGAGCAGAAGGAGCCGGTCCACACTGACGCTCTGAGCCCTTCATGTCTGGCCTGATCCACACCAACCACATCCAGTTGGCCTTCTTCACCAAAAGCTGCAGAAAGGCAGCGTTAAACGTCTGAGGAAACAAACGTCTCCTTCAGCTCACATTAAACCTTCCTGTTTGCACCGTTCTGACGCTCCTGGATGGAGCCGCTGGCAACGCGTCCACAACCGTCTGCTCTCTCTTTAGCAGACGTTCTAAAGTTCAGGCCAGCATCAGAACGTGTTCCTCACATGTTTCATGTGTTCTGGTTCTCCGTCGGTGGAACTCGTTCCCCTGCAGTGCTTCAGTTTATGGGCAGATTTTAACACGTGGTTCTCAGTTCTGCCTGGTTTACATGGTCACTGTGTAAAGGAGGCACGTTGTCAGGGTTCTACACAGATTATTTTAAATTAGAAGCAGAAAGATTCACCATCAAAGTGAATCCAGATCATTTTCCACGTGTTTAAGGTCAGAATGTGAGATGAGCAGAGGGCAGCAGAATAAATGGAAGGTCTTTTTCTGGCCTCATTCACACCTTAAACTAGATCTCAGTCAGTCAAACTTGATTTATTGAGCATTTCTCAAACAGTTCAACTTCTTCTACAGCAAAGGAAACAAGCTTCAGTCAGATTGCTGCTTTGCTGACTGCTGCAAAGCTGCAAGGAGTCTGAGGAGAGGAGTGGATCTGGGCGGTTCTGGTACTGGATCCTAGCGGATCGGCTCAGGCTCCAAAGCTTTCTAACCATCTTAATGACAGACCTGAGGAGGAACCTGCTTCACGCCTCCGTGTCTCCAGACCTCCTGCTGGGAAAACCTGAAAGATTTGCTCCACACTTTGAACACACCGAGGGCGCCATGTTGTCCCCCTTCTACACCCCAAGCTGCACATTTCCCCCCCGGAGGAGAAAGAAAGCGGCTCTCCATGGAGCTCCAGGGCCTTGCAGGGCCTCTCGGGGCCCGCCGGGGCTCACCTGCTCAGGCTCTTCATGTTGTGTTTCACCAGAACTTCCTCCTCGTAGTTCAGCAGCTTCAGCTTCTCCACAAGCTCCTCCATCAGCACAAAGCCCCGGTGAGCCGCCCCGGGCCCCCGGTCCTCCTCCTCTCCGCGTCTCCCCTCCTCGGCCATCCGTTAATCACCTAAATACTAACGCTGACAATAAAAACAGCTAAATGGCGCCCAGGGAGTCGCTCCGCGGCCTCCTCGGTGCTCGCGCTGCCCGTTGCCACGGCAACCGAAAGCTAACCGCAGATGTGGCTAATGCTAGCTGCTAGCATGGTATTTAAGTCCAAGTTTAGATGTGTTTATATATTAAAGATTTGCGTTTAAAGTCTAAATGGTGTAGATACGATCCTGGTGATAAACTGCGTTTAGTGTGACGCGGTGGCGAAGCTACACGGTCTTCTTCTTCTTATTATTATTCTTCTTCTTCTTCTCGTTTTTACTGACGGATTGCAAGAACGTGAAGCTGCATACCGCCACCTGCTGTACACTAGTGGCGCAACAGCACTTGATTATTTTTTTTACTTTATTTATTTCATCCGTTTCGCTTAAAATAACAAGTAAAATGCTTTCTTGGTGTTTATTGGACCATCTGCCTCCCAGTCTGTTCCTGAAACCTCCATCAAAGTCCACTCTCCTCCTCCTTTCTCTTTCATATCTACTGCAGGTCAAACTGTTGCTCCTGTTCCATATAACAAACATTAAACTTGCCAATCCTGATTTATTTGTTGTTTCTTCTATTATATTTCTTATAATATTTTACAATGACACCTTTTTCAATTATATAAATGCTGTTTCCTCTTTTCTCCTCCAAACAGTTTTTTAGCTGTAACTCAAACCTTCACTTTTAGCTCATCTGCGAGTTTATTTCCTATTTATTTATTAAACTCTTTACAGTCAAATCATGATTTCCACCATTTCTGTATCTTGATGACTGATTCTGAGAGAAAAATATGACAACAGTTGTCTGGATCTTTCTGCCTGCTCAGCATCAACATTATGTTTTTGAAGCTTTGATGGTTACGTTTCCAAACATGTAGTTATTTTTGTTTGTTTTTTCTTTTTGCAAAGACTCCATTTGCATGAACCACTTTCTGCTGGAGATGGGATTCATGGCTCTAAAAGGGGCCTCTACCTCCAGCTCTTGAGGACTGCACCTTAAAGATGTCTCTCTGGTCTAACACACCTAAATCCGTCCGTCCATCCTTTAGACCTGATTGGTCCATTCAGCAATAAACAACAAGGGCCCTTTGGCCCCCTGTGGGCACCATAAAACAGAAAGAAACCCTTTAATATAATCATATTAAAATCAGTTACTATCATTAAGTCTTAAAATGGAAAAGCTAAAGTAGATTGAAACATAAAGCGATTCTCATTTCAGAATCAGAAATACTTTAATAATCCCAGGGGGAAATTGTTGAATGTTGCTATAAATGGTATTAACAGAACCATAGAAACTTTGCTTTGCAGATCTAGGAAAGTACAGCTGTAGCAGGAGAGCTGAGCTTGAGTTGAGGCATAGTTTCCATCTCTAGTGGCTGTGGTAAAAAGCACCACTAGACATCTGTAAAATGACTCCTTTTTATCTACAGTTTTAAATCTAGTTGGATAAAGGTAGTTTTATAGCTTTGGTTTATAGTTATTTTATTAACTTTTTGTATAAAGCATCTGCAAAGTGTAAATGTAGCTTTTGTATAGAGTTATGTGCAAACTGTGTGATTTTGTGCTTTTAATCTTTGATGTTGATGGTTTTCATTCATTGCTGTTATTATTTGTATTTATTCACTTATTTCCGAGCTGCAAGGCAACAGTGCTACCTACACCTGAACCAAGTGGCTGAATTACCTCCTCAGCATGCAGGCACATACTGCAGAGTCCTGCTAGGGGCCCGATTATTTGTTTCATGTGTGATGAGGAAGAGACAGATGTAAGCGTTGCTGGACATCGGTCCATGAGGACCAGAAACAGAGATCCCTGGGAGACGGACCCTGGGGATCTGTTTAAGAAACGTCCAGAAGACTCGTTCAGTTTAGAAGCCAGACATGGAAAAATCATTTAGGCCAGAAAATGTTACTGGAAGGAATGATAGAGGACAATTTGGATCAGAATTAGCATTTTAAAGAGGCGATGCAAATTATTTGTTAACCTGGAGTTGAATTTGATTTCGTTATGGCAAATGCTTCTCTTTGCTTTGCTTGTCATTCAGGTGCATCTTAGCCTTCAACAAGATACAAATAATAAAAGAGTGAAAATAGCTGCATGTGTTAAATATGCATCAAAGGACATTTTATCCAGTTTGTCCAGCATATAAAAAAACGCAACAATGAGATCTCTCTAGATGGGATTTGACACAGAAATACGTTATTAGTCAATTTATTTCATTCATCTCCTTTTCAACAACTGGACATTTAGGATAAAAACAACATAATAAAAAGAAATAAAGAATTTCCCTCAGAAAAAAAAATTACCAAAATAAAACAGCCTATTTGTTTCATGATCTAAGATCCAGGTCACCTGATGTCAGAGGGCATCATAATGACCGACAGCAGGGGAATAAAACCAAGGATCGACATTAAGAAGCACTTTTCACTGGATTTGTTGGATTTGCTAAAAACAAGCAGGCCGGGGCGCGGACAAAAGATGCCTTAGAAAAAAAGTGACCATGTATGTACATGCATAATGTAACATATATAGTATATGTCACCTTAAATCTCTTCCTCTTCATTTTTTTCCATCCACTGTATATATCTGGATGTACTGTATATACTTCATTCAGATTTTTCTCCTTTTTGCAGCTTCTGTTGCGTATAAGAGCTGATGTCACAAGTTAATTTCTCCATTGTGAGATCAATAGAGTTCTATCTAATCTAATCTAATAATGTGTGACATTTAACCATAGTCCATCTAAAAAATACCTTTAGTTCTTCACAAAACTATTTTTTAGTTAGTTCTATCTAAAATGATGATATTTGACTTATTGCTCCTTTAACCACTCCTGGTACCATTATTGACGGAGGACAAGGGCAGCAGCATGTGTGATGGAGGTGAAGCAGACTTCTAGAGGAGTCCTTGTTTTTGCCCCCAGCGTGTCTGACATCCCTCCTCTGTCTGTGTTCCCATCTCTCCTCTCCAGCCCCGCTGGTGAAAATCAAACAGAGCCTCACCAAGCTGAAGCAGGAGATGGTCCAGATGGACGTGAGGATAGGCGTGGTCCAGCACACGCTGCTGCAGGCCAAACTCAAAGAGAAGTCCAACATGACGCGGGACATGCACGCCACCAACATCCCCGAGCCCGCCGCCGGGCCCTTGGCTTAGAACCGCCGACGGGACGGGCCCCAGAGCCCTCAGCAGGTTCTGTTCTTCCAGACGGGACGGGAGTGTTGTTCTGTCCTGAAGACTGAGCAGAAAACCAGCAAACATCTGTTTTGTGTTATGAAATATATTTATTTCATTCTGTAACATATTTTGTGTTTTTGTTGCTTAAATAAACAGATTTTTTTTCTAAACGGCTGAATTCTTTTTAGGCATAATTACGCAAACCGTCCACCAGATGTCGCCGTTGCAGCATCAAAATCAGCGTCTGTTGAGCTTTAAACGGATTAAAACTGATTAGTTTTGATGGGAGCAAAGAAAGAAAGATTTCCTGCAGAGCTTGCCAGGAAAGCAGAAACTTCCCACAATATTTCAGCTGAGAGTTACTGGAAAGTTCAACCAAAACCTCTCATGACCGGATGTTTGTGCCGGAAGACGAACCCTTCAAAATAAAATGCTGACAAAAATAAAGAAAAGTAAGTGACAAAAAATAGTTTATTTCTTGGTGTACGTACACTTTTAGTATAGATTCCCTACGATGTTGTATAAATGAGGCCCTGCTCCTTATCCTGCAGGCTGTAAAACCTGATAACCCTCCCTGTTCTTCCTGCTCTCAGACACACCTTGAAGCTGGTGGAGCAACAGCTGCTGGAGGTGAAAGCTGATTGGCTGCAGCCTCTCTGCTCTGACACGTGATTCATAGATCAGAGCTCAGAGCTGTTGCTGTTTTCAGGAAATGAAACTCACACAGTCACTGCGACCGAGAGGAGAAATGGAGCAGAACCAGCTGGACCGAGAAACCTTCTCCTGTTCGATCTGTCTGGATCTACTGAAGGATCCGGTGACTATTCCCTGTGGACACAGCTACTGTATGAAGTGTATTAAAAACTTCTGGGATGAAGAGGATCACAAAGGAATCCACAGCTGCCCTCAGTGCAGGAAAACTTTTCTACCGAGGCCTGAGCTGAGTAAAAACACCATGTTAGCAGCTTTAGTGGAGCAGCTGAAGAAGACTGGACTCCAAGCTGCTCCTGCTGATCTCTGCTATGCTGGACCTGAAGATGTGGCCTGTGATTCCTGCTCTGGAAGAAAACTGAAAGCCATCAAGTCCTGTTTAGTCTGTCTGGCCTCTTTCTGTGAGAAACACCTTCAGCCTCATTATGATGTGGCTCCACTAAAGAAACACAAGCTGGTGGAGCCCTCCAAGAACCTCCAGGAGAACATCTGCTCTCGTCATGATGAGGTGATGAAGATGTTCTGTCGTACTGATCAGAAGTGTATCTGTTATCTCTGCTCTGTGGATGAACATAAAGGCCACGACACAGTGTCAGCTGCAGCAGAAAGGACTGAGAGGCAGAGAGAGCTGGAGGTGAGACGAGAAAACATCCAGCAGAGAATCCAGGACAGAGAGAAAGATGTGAAGCTGCTTCAACAGGAGCTGGAGGCCATCAAGCACTCTGCTGATAAAACAGTGGAGGACAGTGAGAAGATCTTCACTCAGCTGATCCGTCTCATCCAGAAAAGAAGCTCTGATGTGAAGCAGCAGATCAGATCCCAGCAGGAAACTGAAGGGAGTCGAGTCAAAGAGCTTCAGGAGAAGCTGGAGCAGGAGATCACTGAGCTGAAGCAGCTCTCAGACACAGAGGATCACAACCAGTTTCTCCACAACTACCCCTCACTGTCAGCACTCAGTGAGTCTACACACTCATCCAGCATCAAGATCCGTCCTCTGAGCTACTTTGAGGATGTGACAGCAGCTGTGTCAGAGCTCAGAGATCAACTACAGGACATCCTGAGAGACGCATGGACAAACATCTCACTGAGACTCACTGAGGTGGATGTTTTACTGTCAGAACCAGAACCAAAGAGCAGAGCTGGATTCTTGAGATATTCATGTGAAATCACATTGGATCCAAACAAGGACCGCGGAACCGGTAGGGCCGGTAGGGCCGCGGCCCTACCTACTTTTGATGATCAAGCCTCCCCCCCCCCCCCCCCGCGAAAAGCGTGTCTATCCCCCGCCGCAACCAACCCCCCGCCCCCCCCCCCCCCCCCCCGCTCGGCCGCGTTTGTCTCTCCCCCCCCCGCTCTGCCGCGTTTGTCCGCTCGTCCGCGTTTGTGTGTCTTCAACCCCCCCCCCCCCCCCCCCCCCCCCCCCCGCTCGGCCGCGATTGTCCGCTCGTCCGCGTCTGTCTGTCTCCCTCGTCCCCCCCCCCCCCCCCCCCCCCCCGCTCGGCCGGCCACGTTTGGCTCCCCCCCCCCGCTGGCGTCTCCATGCGCCCGACCAACTTGAAATGCGTTCCGCGGTCCATGGATCCAAACACAGCAAACAGTTAGCTGTTACTATCAGAGGGGAACAGGAAGGTGACGTTTATGGATCAACCTCAGTCTTATTCTAGTCATCCAGACAGATTCACTTATTGGTCTCAGGTTCTGAGTAGAGAGAGTCTGACTGGACGTTGTTACTGGTAGGTGGAGTGGAGAGAGAGAGTTTATGTAGCAGTCGCATACAAGAATATCAGCAGAGCAGGAGGAGGGAATAAATGTGGATTTGGAGCTAATGACAAATCTTGGGCATTAGATTGTTCCCATGAAGATTATCAATTTGTTCACAACAGCATTAGGACCTCCATCTCAGGTCCTGGTTCCTCCAGAGTAGGAGTGTACCTGGATCACAGAGCAGGTATTCTGTCCTTCTACAGCGTCTCTGAAACCATGACTCTCCTCCACAGAGTCCAGACCACCTTCACTCAGCCGCTACACGCTGGAGTTTGGGTTTATAATGGAAGTTCTGCTGAGTTCTGTAAATCCAAATAGACAGAATCCACTGAAGGTTCAGTGAGTTTGATTCTGGTTTTTAAATCTCCAGCAGATTATTTTCTTGATGGTTGTTGTTTTATGTCTAAACTGCTCAGAAATCAATAGTCAGAGATTGTCAGCACTTGTTTTCCTTCAGAATTGATGTTGTGGTTCTGTTGGGTTTGTTCATTTCTCAACATTGTTTTCTAAACCAGCTGATCAGCACCAGAATAAAAAAAAAATTCAAATTGCTTCATTTTTCTGTTGAAAATGTAAAAAAATCAAACATATCTCAGATTCATGAGAATTCGTTTGAATTATTTCAAAAACTCTTTCAACATATAATTATAAAAAAGAATTATTGTTTTATTTTTGTTTTAAAATGTAAATAAATGACATTTCTTAGAATCATGATAATTTGAATAATTTTCAACTCTCTCTATGTAAAAATAAAACTATATATATATATATATATATATATATATATATATATATATATATATATATATATATATATATATATATATATATAACTGTTTAATTTTGTGTTAAAAATGTAAATAAATGACATTTCTCAGAATCATGAGAATTTATTTGAATTATTTACAACTCTTTCTATATAAATTTAAAAATATATTTGTGTTAAAATGTTTGTGTGCATATAGAGAAATATGAATGCTGAAAAACAGTATTTGCGGACAACAAAACTACTCCTAAAAGTACATTTTGTCCAAAAAGTTCCTAAAGTAAATGTAACTGAGTAAATGTAACTAGTTACTGCCCACCTCTGTGGACAGTACAGTAACCGTAACATAAGTCTAAATTAACAGCTAAAGCTTCTAAAAGCTTAATTTTCTATTCTGACTCCCATCAAAAGCAACTTTTAAATCCATGAAGCGTCTGAATTTAGTGAGATGTCAGCTTTTAGAAAGAGGCCTAACATGAGCATTTTCACTTACCTGACTCCGCCAGATAGATTTGCTCCGCATATCCATCTGGAAACCTTCCGTTGAAGTAACTTTGGGAAGGGGCGAAAATACTGGTTAGCTGATTGGCTTATGTTGGTGATAGACGGGCCAAATAAACCAATCAGATTCATCATCGCTCTGTTACGAGCGACGACGAAAACACAACCACAAGCCAAGCTACTCTTGCTGCTGCAGGTAAAGGCTCGTTAGCTCAGCAAATAAATACTCTGTAATTCCGATAAAACTTGCTCGATAGCCACGCTAACGCTAGTTTCATCGGCTGAAACCGCCATGTTGTTTAGACTGAACTGACGCGCTTCCCGTTGCGTCACACCTCAACCCGCCTCAAAGCCAACGCTGATTGGACGTTCGTTTGGTGAACGGCTCCAAATTTTCTTTAACGGAGAGTATCCAGACTGATCTGCGAGTGAAACCTTGAAACCCACTCAAGTGATTTCTGATTGGCTCGCGGACTTCCTGTTTGCGGTAAGGCGTATTGTGTCACTTCCTGTTGTTGCTGTGTGAACGACGGAGCTTTGCTCCAGGCTCTCTCGCTTTTTATCTTTAAACCTCTTTGCTGTAACATCTGTTTCCAAACATAAGCACTTTTAAAACATTGTCTGTGGCTGCTCATCACGTTTGGGAACTCCTCGTGTTTCACACGGTTTGTTCTTTGGCGTGATAATAGGGCGCTAGCCTAGCTTTAGCCTAGCGCTAGCCAAGCCTTAGCCTCATAATGGCTTCTCCGTCTCTGACTAAGTCTCCTATCTGCTGCTCTCTGTGTCAGATGTTCAGTTATTCCTCTGCCTCCTTTAATGATGATGGTACATGTAATAAATGTAGTGTTTTTGTAGCTTTGGAGGCGAGGGTGTCAGAATTGGAGACCCGGCTCCGTGCTGTTGAAAAACCAGCTGATAGCCGCTCCTTTGCTAGCGCGGAGCCGCATAGAGTAACTTCACGTAGCGAACCTAAAGCAGTAGCACCCGAGCAGCCTGGTAACCAGGCTGGCTGGGTGACAGTTCGTAGGAAGCATAGCTCTAGATTACAGACCCCAGATCACCACCAACCCATCTGCGTTTCTAATAAATTTTCCCCTCTGAGCGACAATCTCGCCGAGGAGCCGACCTTAATTATTGGCAGCTCCATAATAAGAAATGTGGCACTAAAGAAACCAGGGACCATAGTTAAATGCCTACCAGGGGCCAGAACAGGCGACATAGAATCCTACCTAAAACTACTGGCTAAGGATAAGCGTAAATACCGCAAAATTGTTATTCACGCTGGCGGTAATGACACCCGGTCACGCCGATCAGAGGTCACCAAAGTTGGTGTTGCTTCGGTTTGTGAGTTTGCTAAAACTATGTCGGACTCTGTAATTTTCTCTGGTCCCCTGCCTGATTTGACCAGTGATGACATGTTTAGCCGCATGTCATCATTCAACCGCTGGTTGTCTAGGTGGTGTCCTGAAAACGACGTGGGCTACATTGATAACTGGAGAACTTTCTGGGGAAAACCTGGTCTGATCCGGAGAGACGGCATCCATCCTACTTTGAAGGGTGCAGCTCTTCTTTCTAGGAATCTGGCCGGATTTATTAGTTCTCCTAAATGCTGACAACCCAGGGTCCAGACCAGGAAGCAGAGCCGTAGTTTAACACACCTCTCTGCAGCTTCTGTACTGTTACCCATCCATTATCCTATTGAGACGGTGTCTTTCCCACGGCCAAAACTTAACAGATCAAAAACTGATCTAAAAGGAACAAATCTTAAAAACCTAATAAAAATCAATACGGTTCACCTTGAACCTAAAAATAAAATAATAAAATGTGGTCTATTAAATATAAGGTCTCTCCCTCCAAAGACTTTGTTAGTTAATGAATTGATTTCTGATAATCAGATTGATTTGTTTTGTCTCACAGAAACCTGGCTACAAGAGGACTACGTTAGTATAAATGAGTCAACCCCCTCCAGTTATTCAAATTTCCACATTCCCAGATCTGTGGGAAGAGGAGGAGGAGTGGCAACTATCTTTCAGTCTGATTTATTAATTAGTCCCAGGCCAACTAATAATTACTGTTCTTTTGAACATTTAACCCTCAGTTTCCCTCATCCAAACTGCAAAGCAATAAAACCTCTTCTGTTTGTTGTTTTGTATCGTCCACCAGGCCCTTACACTCAGTTTTTAGATGAGTTGTCAGATTTCTTATCTGATTTAAATACTGTTAAGGCTATTATAGTGGGTGATTTTAACATCCATGTTGACACTGAATGTGATAACCTTAGTGTAGCCTTTAAAACTATCCTAGATTCAATTGGTTTTGCTCAAAATGTGCATGAACCGACGCACTCTCGGCTCCATACTTTAGACCTTGTTCTGACATATGGCATTGATTGTGAAGAATTAACAGTATTCTCTCACAACCCTGTCCTGTCTGATCATTTTTTAATAACATTTGAGTTTAATCTAACTGAGTTCTCCACCCCCAAAAGAGGGTTCCATTATAGTAGATTTTTATCGGATAATGCTGTATCAAAACTTAAAGAGTCTGTCCCCTTTTTAATATCCTCAGTATTGCAGAAATGCCCTGTAGATGGCAGCATTGCTGTTTCTTCCCATTCACAAATCGATACCTTTGCTAACAATCTGACTTCCTCATTGCGTTCTGCATTAGACAATGTAGCTCCCTTGAAAAAGAAAGTGATTATTCACAGGAAGCTGGCTCCTTGGTTTAATTCAGAGCTGCGTTCCTTGAAGCACAATGTTAGGAAATTGGAGAGAAAATGGCGCTCTACACACCAAGAGGAATCCTACTTAATCTGGAGGGACAGACTATTGTTGTATAACAAGACCCTCCGCAGAGTTAGAGCAGCATATTTTTCATCATTAATTGAAGAAAATAAAAATAATCCTAGATTTCTCTTTAGTACAGTTGCCAAACTTACCCAGAGCCACAGCTCTGTTGATCCATCCATTCCCTTAGCTCTTAGTAGTAATGATTTTATGGGATTCTTCATAAATAAAATTGATGCCATTAAAAATAAAATAATTGGCATCCTCCCAAACATGATTACCTCGTCCTCAGTAAGTGAGGCAGCATTGGAGGAATCTTTAGAATCTGTGCAGTGTTTGAACTGTTTAGAAGCAGTAGAGCTTTCTGAGCTATCTAAAATTTTAGCTTCATCTAAACCTTCTACCTGTATGTTAGACCCAATCCCAACCAAGTTGTTTAAGGACATATTCCCTTTGATCAGTGGCACTATTTTAGACATGATTAATCTATCCTTAGTAAATGGATATGTACCACAGGTTTTGAAAGTAGCTGTTATTAAACCTTTACTTAAGAAACCTTCTCTTGATCAAGATGAGTTAGTAAATTACAGACCTATATCTAATCTTCTTTTCTTATCTAAAATTCTTGAGAAAGTAGTTGCTAATCAACTTTGTGAACATTTACAAAGTAATGACCTACTTGAGGAGTTTCAGTCAGGCTTCAGAGCTCATCATAGCACTGAAACAGCTCTGGTGAAGGTCACTAATGATATTCTCATGGCCTCAGATAATGGACTTGTGTCTATACTTGTCCTGTTAGATCTCAGTGCTGCGTTTGATACAGTTGATCACAATATTCTCCTACAAAGACTTGAACATACTGTAGGGATTAAGGGGAAAGCATTAGGCTGGTTTAAATCTTATCTGTCAGACAGATTCCAATTTGTTCATGTTAATAATAAATCTTCCTCAAACTCTAGGGTCACCTGTGGAGTACCACAGGGTTCAGTCCTTGGACCAATTCTCTTTACTATATATATGCTTCCGATAGGCAAAATTATCAGACAGCATGGGATTAATTTCCACTGTTATGCTGATGATACTCAGCTATATTTATCCATAAATCCTGATGAATCCAATCAATTACTTCGACTGCAGTCATGTCTTGATGACATCAAAAGCTGGATGACTTTAAATTTCCTGCATCTAAATTCTGACAAGACCGAAGTTTTAATCTTTGGGCCAGAGTCCTCAAAAAATAAACTTCTTAACCAATCACTTAATCTGGGTGGCATTAACCTGGCCTCTGGTAATAAAGTAAAAAATCTTGGTGTTATTTTTGACCAAGACATGTCATTTAAATCCCATATTAAACAGGTTTCCAGAGTTTCCTTTTTTCACCTCCGGAATATCGCCAAAATTAGAAACATTCTGTCCAGGAGTGATGCTGAAAACCTGGTCCATGCATTTGTTACTTCAAGGCTGGACTATTGTAATTCTTTACTATCAGGAAGTCCACAAAATGCAGTTCAAATACTTCAGCTGATCCAAAATGTTGCAGCAAGAGTTCTGATGAAAATCAACAAGAGGGATCATATTTCTCCAATTTTAGCTTCCCTTCATTGGCTTCCTGTTAAATCAAGAATAGAATTTAAAATTCTTCTTCTAACGTATAAAGCCCTTAATAATCAAGCTCCATCATATATCAGAGCTCTGATTACCCCGTATGTTCCTAACAGAGCACTTCGCTCTCAGACTGCAGGTCTGCTGGTGGTTCCTAGAGTCTCTAAAAGTAGAATGGGAGGCAGATCCTTTAGCTATCAGGCTCCTCTCCTGTGGAACCAACTCCCAGTTTTGGTCCGTGAGGCAGACACCCTGTCTACTTTTAAGACTAGGCTTAAAACTTTTCTTTTTGACAAAAATTATAACTAGTGGCTCATGTTACTTTCAGCTATCTTTATAGTTTTACTGCTATAGGCTTAGGCTACTGGAGTATATCAGGATCTAATTTTCTCACTCTATTGAGTTCTACTGTTCTTCAATTATGCATTATGTGTTGTCATTTCTGCTTTAACTTTCTGTTCTCTCTCTTTTCTCTTCATAGTAGGTACACCTGGTCTGGCGTTCTGTTAACTGTGACATCATTCAGAGAAGACGGCTCACCCACTACTACCATCTAATGTAGAACAGATTACTAGATCAATATGTGCTTCTGTGCTTTTTTGTTTCTCTTGTTGTGTCTCTGTTCTGTCTTCTGTAACCCCAGTCGGTCGAGGCAGATGACCGTTCATACTGAGCCCGGTTCTGCCGGAGATTTTTCCTTCCCGTTAATGGGTGGTTTTTCCTCCCACTGTAGCTTCATGCTTGCTCAGTATGAGGGATTGCAGCAAAGCCATGTACAATGCAGATGACTCTTCCTGTGGCTCTACGGTTCCCCAGGAGTGAATGCTGCTTGTCGGGACTTTGATGCAACCAACTGGTTTCCTTATATAGGACATTTTTGACCAATCTGTATAATCTGACCCAATCTGTACAATATGATTGAACTTGACTTTGTAAAGTGCCTTGAGATGACATGTTTCATGATTTGGCGCTATATAAATAAAATTGAATTGAATTGAATTGAATTGAAAGCTCGCGAGATCAGGATGGTCTCACGAGGCTACATTTTCACAGCAGTGAGCTGAAAAAACTTGGCCTTCTAACTGCCCTAACCTTGGCTGCTAAGCAGAGCATGATAGCAAAGCACAACAGAGGCACTTGAAGTTACACTGCTGCTTATTGAGAGCAATATTACCAAGATGACATCATAATTGTAGCAGTTATCAAGTTACCTTTTATTTAAATAAACATACCTTCCACAGTACTGCAGCGGCGTGACTGCATGACCGTCCCAACCCTGCAAAGTCTAATTTCCATTTCTGTATAAGCAGTTTTATTGTTTGAAAAATGCTCAATAAAAAAAGTTTAACTGAATAAAATATTGTTTAATGTCTAAATGAGGCCAGAAAAAGACCATCCTGTACCAATGCATCAATCTTCACTGCAAAAAGGAACTAAATGAAGTAAAATGTTTTAGAAATGAGTGTATTTGTCCTTGATGGGTGGGCCTGGGTGGGTCTAGGCTCTCCCACTTGTTTGTTGGACGTGTGTTGTTAATTGGCGTTATATAAATAAAACTGAACTGAATAGCGTGTTAGCAGAAGAAGAAGAGAGAAGAGGACAAGGAGAAGTTTCCTTCCAGCTGATTCAGACATGAGGTTCTTTGGTTGAGCTCCAAAATGTGCTGAAATGGTTGAGTCAGCTCTCCTCTTCCCTGCTGGCTTCTGCTGGGGGTTTTGAATGGAGCGCTGACAGAAGGGGAGGAGGAGGTGGATCTCAGAGGAGACGCCACTTTCACATCATGCTAGCTCTCCATCATTACCAACTATAGCTTTAAGGCTATTTAGATGGAACCAATGACTGCTGAGATATTCACCAGCTACTATAAAACTCAGGAGCTGAGTCCAGAGAGCACAATCTGTAGCGCTAGCTGACAGTGGACAGCCCATCTCTGCATGAAAACCTCACAAAGACGTTTAAATGTGGCATTAAAATAATTGGCAAACTCAACTTGTTCTTCTGCAGCTTTTTGTGGAACGGTGGTGCTCAACCAGTTCTGCTGGAAACTGATTGGTTTCACCACAGCACACAAGGCAACTTGTGTCAGAACTGCTTCATGGAGTTGGTGCTTCTTGTCAACTAGTGGTGGAAGGATTTCCATCCATGTCTCCAGGAAGCCGCCTGTCTGCACACATAATCCTTGTCAGAACTATGGACGGTGCCAGAGACTCCTGGACTCAGACCAATGGTTTTGTTGATGTCCTGCTGGATTCTACAGGGAACAATGTGAACATTGACTGAAGAGCAGCACCCTAAAAGGACGCCATCTTTCCCCCATCAGTTCCATAAAGGACAACCTGGAGAAAATCAGGACCAGATGTTGCATTTCTGCAGAATACTGATGGATGACACCAGTGATTTAATTCCAAGCGAGAGCTAAAAGTCATCTGAAAACAGATGTTAGAAATAAAGCAGAACTGATGGGTCCCCAGGCTGCCCCTGCGATTCAACAAACCACCACCAGATGGCGCTGAACTGAACCCTGATTGTTGAAGCTGGTCATGTTTGAGATGCTGTTACTGTTTGTTGGCAGGAACCATTCATGTTTCACTACAAGGATTCTGAGTAGATGAATAGATTCTGTTTCTAATGAAAATAAATGTCATTTGCATTCCTTTGAGTTTATTTTCTCTGTGAAGCCTTGGGTTCAGCTGTTTTTAGTTCTGTTTAAAAGCTGCTAAAATTTAAGATCAGACAAACAGCAAATGTTGCTCTAGTATAAAGGAAAACAAAAACCTAGAAAAAGAAAGTAGTCTCAGAGACACGTGTGTGTTTCAGTAGTGATCAATGCTGCACCAGAGGGTTGTTAGGATCCTGAAATATGGGGACTTAGCCCCGCCCAGAAATAGTTGAAGTTTGATACAACAGCAAAGTAAATTTCATTTACTTCCATCTAATAACGATACTGAATATGCTGCAGTCCTTTGCCTCTAGACTGAGTTTTTTAGCTGCTATAAATGAATGGACCGCAGCCTCCTGCCTCCTTGTTCATTTTTTCCAGGTTGGAGTTGCTGATCAGTGAAACATTGAAGGGTGGACAGGCAGGTCGGTGAGTGATGAGTTACAGAGGAGTTCTTGTGCCAGGAGAGCCACCAGAGGAGCAGCGTTAAGATTCTGATGGTAAGGTCTTCAAACGGATGCAGGGAACGAGAAACAGTGGACCTCTTTAAAAGGAGAAGTAAGTGGATTAAAAACTGAAACTGGATTGGATTGAGAATGTGTTGTAAAAGGAGAGGAGACAATTTCTTACTGGTGTAGATGAGGTGAGTAGTTCCACACAGGTTGAGCTAGGCAGGAGATTGGTGGAGGGAGTGATTGCCTTCTATTGTCCTTCTGATCCTGGTTGTGGATTGGTGAATCTTGAAGGGGGCACTGACAGTTAAGTTTGCATTGTAGAGGAGCACTTGTACTAGGGGGGTGGCCAGAGGAACAATTTGGGGATTCTTGAGAAGTGTTGGTGTTTAAAGCCCTTTTGTGTCATGAAGTGTATCCGGCATAGAATCTGTCAAGTCTGTATGATAGTGGTACTGACTTGTTGTACTACTTTAAAGAATCCTTGAAACTAAGAGGATTTTATGAGCTGTGGGTAATATCCAGCAGTCATTTGGTCAGGGGCTAGGTTACACCCTGGAGATTTTACCAGTCTGCCACAGAGGTAATCAGCTTTTCTATGTATCATAAGCATGATGTTTTCAATGTCCTGAGGCAGAAAGGTTTTAACAACCTGTTTCACTCCATACATTAAAGATGATCAAAGGACAGATAACATATAAAGTTCTGACCTTTAGAAGAGGTTGAAGTTAGTTTTAAAGAAAAATGATAATCACATAACAAACCAACAGATCAGGGAATCTAGACCAAAACAAAGAAAAGTGAAGAAGCCTCAGACCAGCCTTGCAGCTGACTGTCACAAGGTCACCCTTCCTGCATATCCAAATACTAGAACCAGAGGGCAGAAAACAGAACTACAGCTAACTCCGAAAAGCTCAGCTTGTTGATTGGCATGCTGGGGCATGTAGGAGGTAGGAACTGGGGTGAAGGTTGTCTCTCAGACTTTGGTCATAATGTCAATGTTTTAAATAATAATGAAAAAAGGTTTGTAAGACAGCATTGATGGTCAGAGGGGATACCCACCCTGATGCTCCTGCCCACCTGCCTCACCCGGAGAGCCAGGCCATTGCTGCTTTGACCTTTTTCTGTGTGGCTCTGGCTCCTTTGTCCGAATGGGCACAGAGGTGATGCTTCTTTGTGGCTGTGTCCTCTCTTTGCTCCCAGCAGCTTGCAGCTGTGCCGGGCTTTGTTTGGCTTCTGCAGTCTGGATCACAGCCAAGGAGGGAAACGGTATGCTCCATCAGCTAGGCTAGTGGATCTCTACAAGCCATCCTCACACAAACCCACAAAACAAACCCCATCCAACTCCATCAAGTGCTGGTGATTCTCTCTGCGAGACAGACTCTGTGTTCACTGACCTTCACCTGCTGCTCTGACTGACTGCCAGACGCTCCGGTAGCTGCCTGTGACACCACTGCTTCACTCACCATGCCACCACTCATGCTCTCTGGTGGCCCTTTCTGACGTAGCGGCCTCCTGAAAGTCAACATTTCTGACACCATCATCCATCTGTCTGCCTGTGGATTAAATAATGTCCCATTCAGACCATGTCTGTGTGCCGACTTGGTGAAGATTTGGTTGAAATGTTTGGTCAGTGAATGTAGTTGTGTTGATTATTTCCAGACTTCTGGTTGGAAACCTGCCGTGTAGATTTTAGCAGGTAGTGTTCTAACCGGATGACTCCAGGTTGCCCTCAGGCCTTTTTAAAGGGCATGCAGAGGGCTTTGCCGACAGAGGAGAAGAACCTTTTCAGGATGGGTTCCTTGGCTGCCTTCAGGATTTTCTCTTTGCAAACAGAAAGTACAGCCTCCTTTACGTTTGAGTCTTTATGGCCCAGTGTTAAAAGAAGGTTTGTATGTGAGCAGCCAGTCTTTTTACAGGAGGCTCTCAAGATGTCAGCGCTGAGTTTATTCAGGCTACTTTGGATCTTCTTAATCAGAATCAGAAATACTTTAATATTCCTAGAGGAAAATTACTGTTTCAGTACAATCGGCATAACATAGCAAACAAACATCACAAACATTTCAGGGGGGGACATCTACTGAGGCCTTGCTGCCAAGGGCACCACCTTACGCGGTGCCCACAGGGCGCTGCCATTGACTCTGTGAAAACATAGAGGCCACAAAAAGGAAGGTGGGAGGGAAAAAAAACATAACTCATACTTTATCCTATTACAGGATACAGTTTGAGATATCAAAAACCTTTTGCACAAAAAGCACAAATAAGACGAGACACATATAGCAGAAGGTAAACATTTGAGACTAGTCGCGTGTAAATTCATCAGTTTATATGAGCATCAGTTATGTGTGTCTGTTTTGGTGAAAGTGTTTATATCTCTGTGAACACTCTCCAGAGGCCATTGTCCTTGATGTTATCAGCCGGCTAACAGTTCAGAAAGCATCCGCAGGTGTCAGCGGGGGAGGAGGGAGCAGGGAAGAGTTCTGAGCTCTGTCGACATAACAAACCAGGAGTGATTAGATAGGGAGGGCAAAATCCAAATATGTTATTTGTTATGAGAAAAGCTGCACTGACTTTCCTATCAGCTTTAAGTCTTTTGCTGTCTCCAAATGGTGAAATCCAATATAAAATTATTGGGCTTTTCCGCGTTACACTTCGCGTTATTATCCCATCTCCCCCTTGAGTTCAACCACCGAAGCCAGTCTGCGTTCCAGCCCATCCAGCTTTTCGGCTCTGCTCCTCCACCTTCCAGAACTGTCCGTTCACCGCCTTAGTGAGTGCGTCATATGCAGCCGGCAGCCTGACCAAATGGCTACCGACATCCGCTGTATTTGCTGATACATCAAAAATCGACCAAATCTAATAAGGTAGAAAGCCAAGTATCCTGAATTCAAACCTGCAAACGTTTCAAACGTTCAGGAATGACAAAGTCGAAAGACACACCATTTTCCATCCAAGAATATAGAGTGTATCCCACAAAATGAGTCAATCAGGACCGGACGGGTCCCCCATTCATTGCCTACCCGTCGAAAAAAATGTATCAATAGCATTGAGAGACCAGCTTACCAGATCCATGTTTTCCAGAGTTTGGTTAATATGAAGAAAGTGCTCAGAAAGACAAGACATAGCAGCAGAAGCAGGAGAGGGGGGGGGGGGTGAAAGCTGGAGAGGAGAGAAAAACACGACCGACCTCGAAGAGAGACAGAACAGAATAGAAAATCTTAAAATTAACCTCTCCTCCCTCCACCTCAGCACAGAGTTTCTCAGACAGCCTCTTGGTGATTTCTTGAAACTTTGTGTATTTGCACCTCATCTTTGATTTAGTAACAGCCTGTATAAGCAGTGCATTAACCAGCAGGCTGACGAATGACTGCTGCTCCTCCTTCTCTGAGCCTGAATCCATGGGCAGCGGCTCATCAACCTGTGTGGTAGCCTCTGGTGCCGGCTTAACTTCTCTTTCCTTTCTATTCATTACTTGATGAATCTGCTCCTCTGACACAGATTTTTGAACCTCTGTAACATCCGTCTCTTGCTCTCTAAGTTCCTCTTTAACAGGCAGTAACTCCTCTGGTGAAACTCTCTTGTATCGTCCTTCACTGTATTTTTGAAGGAACCTTTGGATCCTGACTCCAATTCCTCTGTTCTGCTGTTTTGCTGTAGCTGTAGCATCTCTGTCCTTCAAGCCTCCATATTCACTGGGTTGAATGATGTCCTCTGAAACATCTTGGGTCTCTAAACTTTGCTGTTTAGAGACAATCTCTTTTACGTCTTTGACCTCTCCTAGTTCCTCAGAGATGAATTTGTCCAACATCTTCAACTCTGACTCCTTTTCCTAAGAGATAAAAAAATTACCTCAATCATTTCAGAAATCTCATCAGATATAAATTAATCCACCATCTAAAGCTCTGATTCCTTTCCTTTAAAGTTAAAATAATTTACCTCTTTCATCTCTGCTGCTGCCTCTTCAAGTTCTGGTTCCTCTGGGATTGTCGGTAGCACCTGGTACCGTCCATGGTGGTGAAGCTCTCCTGTCTGCTGCTCCTTGAGGGCATTTTGCTGGCCTTCAGCAGCTTTTCGCAGCAGCCTCTGCTGACGTTCTTCATTTCTCATCTCTAACAGCTCCTTTATCAATGTCACTGCAAGTGGAACCATTGAATCCACCGTGTCCTTCTCAGAGATTTGCAGGACGAAGGAAGCTGCTGGATCATTCATGCAGCAGAGGGAAGATCTCACTTTTCCTTTGACATGTTTAACAAATGACTTGTTAAACTTGTCAAAGTTCTCGGGGGGAGTCGTTCCTTCAACCCAAAGGACGTCTGCAAATGATCTTAGCACTGAGTCGCCCACAACGGTTTCCACGTCCAAAGATCTGAGGCGTCCTTTGTAGATTTTACGCAGAACGAAGGCGGTACATTTCTCCTCTAGCTTCAACAGCAGCTCCTTTACCTTGGACTTGGTGTCACCATCAAGTTGTCCTGAGGTCAAATCCATGCTCTGCTCCAAGGAGATGGACAAAATGAAATCTTGGATCGTTGGTGTGATCATGTCCACAGTAATAACTGGGACTCTTGGAGCCTTTGAACTGGTGGAGGCATTCATGGCTTCTCCGTTTGCGCTGGTTCTTAAAGCAAACTCTGGTATTTTCTATCGATGGCAAACTATCACAAACTATCGCTAACTGGTTTTCTCTCACCGAAACACGTCTGTCTCTCACAATTAAAGTATCAGAAGTAAATAAAATCTGCGTTACAGGGTCTACTAAGGCAGAGAAGCTGCTGTGATGTCATAAGCATCAAAGAAGCTGCTGTCATCAGAAGTTCTACCAAGGAACGCCATCAGCGTAGCAACCGTTGCTAGGGCCGTCTCCAGCCTTCCAGTGTGCAGCACAGGGAAAAAGTGTCTAAATTAAAGGATTTAAAGTTAAAAAGGTTCAGGGTTTTAGGATCAGCTGCGGCCCCTGCAGCTCCCCTCAGTAAACGTCTCTACTGTCTTCATGTTTTAGCGGGACGGAAAGATTTAACTGCTGCTTTGAGACACAGCAGCAGCAGAGTTCCCTCTAAGCTCCGCGCCTGCGCAGTGGCGCACGGCATCTGGATTCAGCGCGCACAGCAGATCTATGCTGCGCAGTAAATAACATCCAAGCTGAAAATAATAATAAACCAAGTTATTGTGTAACTTTCAGCAGCTCTGGTGAGACGGTGTTCCACGGCCCGCTCTGTGAGCGCCAGGTGCTGATCGGAGCTCACCGCTGATTGGTGGGTGGGGCTGACGTCTTTATAGTTGGGCAGGTTGCGGTGTGCGTCTTTGTTCTGGGCTCCGTTTCAGAAAGAATGGCCGATCTACGCTGATTAGAAAGCTGCTGCTCTGAGTAGTTCTACCTCACTGTGTCATACTCAGCGTTTCCGGTTTCAGAACAGGTGATATCAGTCAGGTAACTAAACACAGCGTCCGATCAACCAGGAGGTGAAGGCGAGCAGGAGCATGAAAAAAGTCCTCCTGAACGCAGATAAGGTGATTCAGCATGAAAACGGCAGGAAACAAGAAGCCTGGAAGTGGAATTTCCCACCAGTGGAGTTAGAAACCTTTATGGAGAATATTAAACCATAAGAAACAATAATGTTGCTGCAAAAAGGCGAGTTGGTGGCAGAGAACAGCTGAAAAAGTTAATATATGAGTGATATGAGAGTTATTTGATGGAGAATTACAGCTGTTTTCTCACACTTCACTCATTTAAACAACAAAGGGGGATTGATTAGGAAAGGCTTTGGAAGGACATGGCAGCAAATCATGATGAAGTATGAAAATACAGTTTAATCAGGTACGGTTAAGTTCTAAGTTTTATGTTTAATGGTACTCAACTAAAACATTAATTAGCTTTATTCAACATATGCAGTTAATGATGGATGGTGGGAGTTATTGAAATAACTGATATGTTCATCTTTTTTCCAGCATTGTTCACCCATCCTTCTAAAAAAGAGTTGTAGGCAAGGACCGCGGAACCGGTAGGGCCGGTAGTCTCAGAAAAGACTAAATAGCTTGATGTGCGCCCACACACACAGGGATCTTTTGACCATAGTGGATGCTTTGAGGATAGGACTTCATCACGCATAATGGCAGACGGAGACACATTTTCGGGAATATTTAGAGCAGGGGTGAGTTTGACTTTTCTTTTTAAAGTATTTTTATTCTGTAAATATTGTGTTAGCTGTAATATAATGATTGTAAGTGGAAATAAATACGGGGCGTGTGTGCTGGAATGTCAGAAAAAAAAAGTTAAATAAATGGGTAGTTCACTTTCATCCGGGTTTTTCGCGCATGCGCGCCGGACTGATGGGCCCGACCAATTTGAAATGCGTTCCGCGGTCCATGGATGTAGGTGTTTAATTTGTGCAAACCTGACTTCATATAGGCTATATGTTTATTTTCAGCTGAAGTAAAGGTTGTGTGATTTTTTAAGTGAAGAAATCTGCCGTAGCCCTAATGGTTTTTGGGAAGAAAGATATATGAATGGAAAATTAGAGCTGGAAATGCCACAATTTGATACAGAATAAATGATTGCTTTATTGCTTTCATATAGTTCTGTTATTAATCTTGTGGGTCTCTGACTATGGAACATTGTAACAGTAACATTCCTGACAGCGCCACATCCAGCTGCCTCTGAAAGATTTCTGCATCTCCTCCTTTATTAAAAAGCTGCCGTTGGCATAAAAACGGAGAGCAGCACAAAGAAACTGTTCAGAACTGAGAGTGTTCCCTCATTGTGTTAGAAAAGCGATGTGCGAGCTGAGAATAATTAAATAAATCATCTGACGACCCCAAAGAGCTTCCCACTGGTCAGTCATTTACCCATTCATGCACACATTCACACCTTGATGGTGGTGAGCTACATTGTAGCCACAGCTGCCCTGGAGCAGACTGACAGAAGAGAGGCTGCCACATGCTGGGGCTAAATCTCACTGCAGAAAATGGAAATAATTTAAAACAATTAGGGGGAACATTGAGCAGCACTCTGGCTCCTATTGAAGCTGAGTTTGTTCTGAACTTAGCAGAAGAAGAAGATCTGAGCTTTTATCTGGCTCTGAAATGGCAGGTGCAGAAATAAACAAGTAGTGGTTGTTAAATAGTTAAATAGTTGTTGTTCAGAGGGACAGAGGACAATAAGCGCGCTTTTATCAGGAGGTTTTCTTCCTCCTTCAGGCAGAGAGCTGCTGTGATTGGTGGAGGAGAAACAGGTTTTTATCCTGATGCTGCAGTAAGAGCAGAGCTGAGCTGCTCCTCTAAAACCTTTCTGTCATTATTCATGAAATCAGAGCAAATTAAGAACAGATACCACAACAAAATAGCTGCAGAACCACTATTTATTCATCCAGGATGTTTCCTTCAATCATTTCCAGGTGAGAATTAGTGAAGTGAAACAGGGGCCGTTTCTCAATTCACGAGAACGCGAGTCCGTACTCGCGTTCTCGTCAAGTCTGTTCTCGGTAAGAACACAGGAAGATCGGACTTGACGAGAACGCGAGCACGCAGCACGTATTGTGTATTGTAACAGAAGTATACTCGTGACGTCATCACACCCACAGCGCTTGAGCATTCCTTTAACGTTCAAAACTATTTATACACTACACCATCATATCTTATTGAAAACGTTTTTTATTTAAATTAATTTCTAAAAAGTATAAAAAATATCTAAAATAATTACAGAACTGCGGGTATAAAACCAGCAATAGCGTGAATTTCTTTGTGGGGAGTTGTAATTGTTGTAGTTGCAGAGGCGATTGAATCTTCTTTAAAAATCATCACTTTGTAGAAGCAAAATGAGCGATACGAGCAATGTTGCTGTTGCTTCGGTCGTTGGTCAGCTTTACCAGCAGCCTGAAGAGGAGGTGATGCAGCTGAGGAGGCAAATCCGAGCAAGGAGAAGATTGATGCAGCAGAGGAGGCTCAGAAGGCAGGCTTTGCTCACCCATCTATTGCCAACTGGTAGGCATTTTAAGATCGACAGCCTATTTCCTACTTTTATCTTAAAAAAAAACATTGAGGGTGGTATTAAAAACGTGATCAGGTTGAAATTGTGACTATTTTTCCTATATTAATAAAAATGAAGACCCAGTTTTAACATTAATAACAGTAGGGTTAAGCTACTTTATTGCACCTCCTGACCTTCACAGCATTGATCATTGAGAGAGGAAAAAAGAAATTTTTTTATGTCTGTCCACCTTTACAGTGATTAATCTATAAATTATGTGCAGTTAGTTCAGCCCATTTTTCAGTGAAATGGTAAAAAAAACATAGAAGGGAAGCCATTTGTTACATTTACTATACATTTTACCTTTTCTTTCTTGAGAACTATAATTTCTGCATGTTAAACAGGTATAGTTTTATGGTGTGAAAAGATGAGAATTGAAAAAAACAATGATGGTAACATTTGGCATTTTTTATTTACAGTAAGAAACAGAAACAAAATATGTGAGGATAAACACTTCTGTGCCAATCCTCCAAATATTTTTTTAATGAAGGGGACCTGAAACCAGCCTTCAGGCTAAACAGGTCCACCATCGTCCTCATCCTTCAGCTGCTGCCCATCCAGAAGGTCCATGGATGGCCACAGGAGATAGAGGTGCTGGTGACCCTCTGCTGGCTGGTCTGTGGTGCATCCTATAGGGAAACAGCTTGCCAGTAAGATCTCTTACCTTCTTGTCCTTAAATAGAGCCAGCAATGACACACAATTGATAGATGATATTAATTGGATAGAAGATTAAGACATATCAGCATATTACCTAAATTACAAGTTAATTTTATATTTGGTACAGGTCAAGTGGAGGCACGCTACAACAGGCACCACGCCAAGGCGAGAAACATCATTGAGCGTGTCTTTGGTGGTCTGAAGACACGGTGGCGTTCCATCTTCTTAAGCATGCTGGAGGTCCGCCTCACGTTTGCCCCAAAAGTAATCGCCGCCTGCTGCATCCTCCGCAATATTAGTATAGCAGCAGGGGACCAGCTAGACGTGGAGGATGAGGAGGTTGACCCAGAAGAGGATGACTATCCGGAGGCTGAAGACAAGGAGCTGCTGCAGCTGGCTGCATGTTTAAGTGAACATGACTAGAACTGACCTAATGTAGATCAGTTGGAGTCCTGTTCACATGCTGCTTCATTTGATTTTTTCACCACCTGTGAAAATACATTAAATAATCATTAAATAATTTCCATTCCAACTATTTTTAATTGTAAGTTTATAAGCATTGTCTATTTGTATGAGATCTTAATGAGTTATTTCTTTGTTTTAAACCATGTTAATAACTGTTAATAATTTGTTGAATATATTACACCTTCATTCTGTTCCAAAGATAAAACATTTGTATAAAATAAATGTCTTTTTTATATACTATTATTACTATTGTTTTCTTTCCCTCTTTCTCCTCTCAATTATTCGTGTCCTGACTCAGAAGAAACTCACTTAGATAGGAAAAACATTTATAGAATGTATTTATTTATTTATTTTATATGCTGCTGTCGTCCTTGGCAGACATTTACAATTTATTCCAACAAGTATTGAGTTAATAAAGCAACACACGTCAGTCAGATAAAGCATAACCAGCGGTATTATGCACACTACTTTTTTTTAAATTACGCACTAACTCTGTAAACAGGCCACATAGGGAAGCTTAAAAGTATAATGTTCTCGCCTCAAACGATCTTAAAACGTACTTTTCAACAATAACAGCAGCAGAAAAGGGAATTTTTTAACTTACCGCTGTGAGCTCTGTTTGCGCTGTCTCGAGTCAAGCTGCGGCCGTGGTGCATTCTGGGCAAGCGGACAGTCTGAAGAACGCACAAGTCTGCTCTGATGCATGCTTGATAAAGAGGGCGGGCGAGAACAACATCCGGGGAATTCGGCGCGTTCTCGATTTGGCGTTCTCAGCATTGGAACAGTGCTCGGGCTGAGGCTGATGACGTGTCACGAGCACACGAGCACACGAGAACGCTCAAGAACGCATATTGAGAAACGGCCAAAAACTGAGTGAAAAGGAATCAATTGGCCTAAGAGGATGAAAGAAACCATAAATATTACTAAACTATAATAACAGTAAATATAAATACAAACACTGTATCAGCTGAAGGCCTTAGTCCTTTGTGAAATAAATTACAATGAAGATTACAAAGACAGGGAGAGTATTGTTCTTTAGATGAGACAGTGGTTGAACAAAGCTTCTGAGTTCAAGAGCAACTTTAATCAGACACAACGAGCAAACTCTGTTCCTGCAGGGATTACTCAGGCTGCTACCAATAAAAACAACCACATAAAGCAGGTTTCTTTTTCATTTATACCATCTAAAAAACTCGCACCACCGTTCCACAAAAAGCTGCAGAAGAACAAGTTGTGTCTGCCAATTATTTTAATGCCACATTTAAACGTCTTTGTGAGGTTTTCATGCAGAGATGGGCTGTCCACTGTCAGCTAGCGCTACAGATTGTGCTCTCTGGACTCAGCTCCTGAGTTTTATAGTAGCTGGTGAATATCTCAGCAGTCATTGGCTCCATCTAAATAGCCTTAAAGCTATAGTTGGTAATGATGGAGAGCTAGCATGATGTGAAAGTGGCGTCTCCTCTGAGATCCACCTCCTCCTCCCCTTCTGTCAGCGCTCCATTCAAAACCCCCAGCAGAAACCAGCAGGGAAGAGGAGAGCTGACTCAACCATTTCAGCACATTTTGGAGCTCAACCAAAGAACCTCATGTCTGAATCAGCTGGAAGGAAACTTCTCCTTGTCCTCTTCTCTCTTCTTCTTCTGCTAACACGCTATTCAGTTCAGTTTTATTTATATAGCAACAATTAACAACACATGTCCAACAAACAAGTGGGAGAGCCTAGGCCCATCCAGGCCCACCCATCAAGGACAAATACACTCATTTCTAAAAGATTTTACTTCATTTAGTTCCTTTTTGCAGTTAAGATGGATGCATTGATACAGGATGGTCTTTTTCTGGGATCATTTAGACATTAAACTATATTTTAATCAGTCAAACTTTATTTATTGAGCATTTTTCAAACAATAAAACTGCTTATAGAGAAATGGAAATAAGACTTTTCAGGGTTGGGACGGTCATGCAGTCACACCGCTGCAGTACTGTGGAACGTATGTTTATTTAAATAAAAGGTAACTTGATAACTGCTACAATTATGATGTCATCTTGGTAATATTTCTCTCAATAAGCAGCAGTGTAACTTCAAGTGCCTCTGTTGTGCTTTGCTATCATGCTCTGCTTAGCACCCAAGGTTAGGGCAGTTAGAAGGCCAAGTTTTTTCAGCTCACTGCTGTGAAAATGCTCATGTTAGGCCTCTTTCTAAAAGCTGACATCTCACTAAATTCACACGCTTCATGGATTTAAAAGTTGCTTTTGATAGGAGTCAGAATAGAAAATGAAGCTTTTAGAAGCTTTAGCTGTTAATTTAGACTTATATTACGGTTACTGTACTGTCCACAGAGGTGGGCAGTAACTAGTTACATTTACTTTAGCAATTTTTTGGACAAAATGTACTTTTAGGAGTATTTTCTTTGTTCTTGTTTCTTATGCACATATATATATTTTTAACACAGAAATGAAACTTTGTTACTTAGAACGACTTGGAAATGATTGACATATATACATAATTTTAGGAGTATTTTCTTTGTCCGTGAAAACTTTTATTCAGCATTCACATTTTCTTGTGTACACATACATTTTTAACACAAAAATAAAACAATTTTGCATTTTTACTTTTACATAGAAAGAGTTGAAAATCATTCAAACTAGCATGATTTTGAGAAATATGTCATTTATTTACATTTTAAAACAAAAATAAAAATTATTTCTATTTTTTTTATGTAGAAAGATTCTGAGAAATGTTTGATTTATTTACATTTTCAACAGAAAAATGAAACAATTATATATTTTTATTCTGGTGCTGATCAGCTGGTTTAAAAAACAATGATGAGAAATGAACAAACCCAACAGAACCAGAACATCAATTCTGGAGAAAAACAAGTGCTGACAATCTCTGACTATTGATTTCTGAGCAGTTTAGACATAAAACAACAACGATCAAGAAAATAATCTGCTGGAGATTTAAAAACCAGAATCAAACTCACTGAACCTTCAGTGGATTCTGTCTATTTGGGTTTACAGAACTCAGCAGAACCTCCAATGCTCCAATAGTAAACATAAACTCCAGCATGTAGCGGCTGAGTGAAGGTGGTCTGGACTCTGTGGAGGAGAGTCATGGTTTCAGAGACGCTGTAGAAGGACAGAATACCTGCTCTGTGATCCAGGTACACTCCTACTCTGGAGGAACCAGGACCTGAGATGGAGGTCCAGATGTTGTTGTGACCAAATTTAGAACCTTTTTGGTAACAATCTAATGCCCAAGATTTGTCATTATATCCAAATCCACATTCATTCCCACTTCCTGCTCTGCTGATATTCTTGTATGCGACTGCTACATAAACTTTCTCTCTCCACTCCACCTCCCAGTAACAACGTCCAGTCAGACTCTCTCTACTCAGAACCTGAACCCAATCAGTGAATCTGTCTGGATGACTAGAATAAGACTGAGGTTTATTCATCCATGTCACCTTCCTGTTCCCCTCTGATAGTAACAGATAACTGTGTGCTGTGTTTGGATCCAGTGTGATTTCACATGAATATCTCAAGAATCCAGCTCTGCTCTTTGGTTCTGGTTCTGACAGTGAAACATCCACCTCAGTGAGTCTCAGTGAGATGTTTGTCCATGCGTCTCTCAGGATGTCCTGTAGTTGATCTCTGAGCTCTGACACAGCTGCTGTCACATCCTCAAAGTAGCTCAGAGGACGGATCTTGATGCTGGATGAGTGTGTAGACTCACTGAGTGCTGACAGTGAGGGGTAGTTGTGGAGAAACTGGTTGTGATCCTCTGTGTCTGAGAGCTGCTTCAGCTCAGCGTCTTTCCTCTTCAGCTCAGTGATCTCCTGCTCCAGCTTCTCCTGAAGCTCTTTGACTCGACTCCCTTCAGTTTCCTGCTGGGATCTGATCTGCTGCTTCACATCAGAGCTTCTTTTCTGGATGAGACGGATCAGCTGAGTGAAGATCTTCTCACTGTCCTCCACAGTTTTATCAGCAGAGTGCTTGATGGCCTCCAGCTCCTGTTGAAGCAGCTTCACATCTTTCTCTCTGTCCTGGATTCTCTGCTGGATGTTTTCTCGTCTCACCTCCAGCTCTCTCTGCCTCTCAGTCCTTTCTGCTGCAGCTGACACTGTGTCGTGGCCTTTATGTTCATCCACAGAGCAGAGATAACAGATACACTTCTGATCAGTACGACAGAACATCTTCATCACCTCATCATGACGAGAGCAGATGTTCTCCTGGAGGTTCTTGGAGGGCTCCACCAGCTTGTGTTTCTTTAGTGGAGCCACATCATAATGAGGCTGAAGGTGTTTCTCACAGAAAGAGGCCAGACAAAATAAACAGGACTTGATGGCTTTCAGTTTTCTTCCAGAGCAGAAATCACAGGCCACATCTTCAGGTCCAGCATAGCAGAGATCAGCAGGAGCAGCTTGGAGTCCAGTCTTCTTCAGCTGCTCCACTAAAGCTGCTAACATTGTGTTTTTCTTCAGAACGGGCCTCGGTGTGAAGGTCTCCCTGCACTGAGGGCAGCTGTGGATTCCTTTGTAATCCTCTTCATCCCAGAAGTTTTTAATACACTTCATACAGTAGCTGTGTCCACAGGGAATAGTCACAGGATCCTTCAGTAGATCCAGACAGATCGAACAGGAGAAGGTTTCTCGGTCCAGCTGGTTCTGCTCCATTTCTCCTCTCGGTCACAGTGACTGTGTGAGTTTCATTTCCTGAAAACAGCAACAGCTCTGAGCTCTGATCTACGAATCACGTGTCAGAGCAGAGAGGCTGCAGCCAATCAGCTTTCACCTCCAGCAGATGTTGCTCCACCAGCTTCAAGGTGTGTCTGAGAGCAGGAAGAACAGGGAGGGTTATCAGGTTTTACAGCCTGCAGGATAAGGAGCAGGGCCTTATTTATACAACAATGTAGGAAATCTATACTAAAAGTGTACGTACACTAAGAAATAAACTGTTTTTTGTCACTTACTTCTCTTTATTTTTGTAAGCATTTTATTTTGAAGGGTTCGTCTTCCGGCACAAACATCCGGTCATGAGAGGTTTTGGTTGAACTTTCCTGTAAATCTCAGCTGAAATATTGTGGGAAGTTTCTGCTTTCCTGGCGAGCTCTGCAGGAAATCTTTCTTTCTTTGCTCCCATCAAAACTAATCAGTTTTAATCCGTTTAAAGCGCAACAGACGCTGATTTAGATGCTGCAACGGCGACATCTGGTGGACGCTTTGCGTAATTACGCCTATAAAGAATTCAGCCGTTTAGAAAAAAAATCTGTTTATTTAAACAACAAAAACACAAAATACATCAAAGAATGAAATAAATAGTTTTTATAAGACAAAACAGATGTTTGCTGGTTTTCTGCTCGGTCTTCAGGACAGAACAACACTCCCGTCCCGTCTGGAAGAACAGAACCTGCTGAGGGCTCTGGGGCCCGTCCCGTCGGCGGTTCTAAGCCAAGGGCCCGGCGGCGGGCTCGGGGATGTTGGTGGCGTGCATGTCCCGCGTCATGTTGGACTTCTCTTTGAGTTTGGCCTGCAGCAGCGTGTGCTGGTCCACGCCTATCCTCACGTCCATCTGGACCATCTCCTGCTTCAGCTTGGTGAGGCTCTGTTTGATTTTCACCAGCGGGGCTGGAGAGGAGAGATGGGAACACAGACAGAGGAGGGATGTCAGACACGCTGGGGGCAAAAACAAGGACTCCTCTAGAAGTCTGCTTCACCTCCATCACACATGCTGCTGCCCTTGTCCTCCATCTCCTGCTTCACCTTCTCCAGCTCCTCGCTGATCTGAAACAAATAGAAGAATTGGTGTCAATGTTTGCTGGAGCTGCAGCAGAGAAGATGATGATGATGATGATGATGATGATGATGATGATGATGTGTTGGCTGACCTCAGCCAGGACTCTGCTTCTCTCCGTCACTCCTCCGCTCGCCTGCTTGTAGCGCTCCTTGGCCTGATGGAGGACACGTTGATGCAGTTATTCCAGGAGAAAGCTTTTAAAGCTGCACATGTTTTGGCTGTTGGAGGCGTGAGCTTGGTTCACCTGGCTGAGTTTGGCCTGAGCGCTGCGGTACTCCTGGATCAGTTGCTCCAGCTGCTTGTTGATGTACTTCTCTCTGCTGCCCACCTTCTCCAGAGTCTTCCCCATGTCTTCCTGAAGCTTGTCCAGGTAGCTCTGCGGACACAGAGAGGACATGAACATGGTGGACAGAACAAAGGACGTCCAGAGAGAGAGAAGCGCTGAGTCCTCCAGCAGCTGGAGAAACGACTACAAGGCCCAAGCTTTCATGTCCAGATGATACATGTGGAGATGAAAGTAGGTTCAATCAGAACATTTCTGGACCACAATCAGCCGCCTTGGTGTTCAGGTTTTCCAGGACTTGTTGCTGCGGAGGGAGACGTGACACAAGTTTGAGGCTAGGAACCCTGGAAGCAGCAGAAGATGTTTGAGGTTAAAACAGGCGGTCTGTGGAGGAGATCTCTGCTGAGACTGCAGCTGAAGAGCTTCTGCTGTGGAGACTATTTCATTCCTTTATTGTTACAAACAACACGTGTAATTAATGGAAATTAGAAAAAAAGAATAAAACCCAGATTTTAAACTTTGATAAACGTCTTAATCAAAAAAGGTTTTCAGAGTAAATTTCATGTTTTCTCTGATTTTATATTAAAAAAAAAATTCTTCTTTTTCCCCCTATATTCTTTCAAATTTAATTTCTTATTTTTTTTAATTTTTTTTTTTACAGATTTTATATTTTCCTTTTTGATCAACAAAAAAATTCTTTCTTATTTTTTTTTTGTCAATTTCATTTCAGATTTCATACTTTCTAATTTTATTTTTTTCTAACTGTTTTTCAGATCACATTTTCTTCACTTCTGGGGAGACTTTCATGTTTTCTAAGATTTTATATAAAAAAATAAAACTTTTTCATACTCAAATTTCATACCCAAATTTTATTTCATTTTTTTTTTACAGATTTTATATTTTACCTTTTGATCAACAGATAAAAATATTTTATTTTTTTATTTTTTCTATTTCATTTCAAATTTTATATAAGTATGTTTTTTTTTTTGCATTCCTATTGGTCAGCTAAGACGCATTCCTATTGGTCAACGAAGAGGCATTCCTATTGGTCAGCGAAGACGCATTCCTATTGGTCAACAAAGACGCATTCCTATTGGTCAACAAAGACGCATTCCTATTGGTCAGCGAAGACGCATTCCTATTGGTCAACGAAGACGCATTCCTATTGGTCAGCGAGGACGCATTCCTATTGGTCAACGAAGACGCATTCCTATTGGTCAGCGAAGACTCATTCCTATTGGTCAGCGAAGACGCATTCTTATTGGTCAGCGAAGACGCATTCTTATTGGTCAGCGAAGACGTTAGCAACAACATTTTATTGGTCAATGTGCATCAAGAGTTAGAAGTGAAGAAAATGTGAGAAAATGTGAGAAAACATCAAAGTTCGTCTCCAAAGCTTTTCTTCAGTTTTGCATTTTGTTCTAATCAGCATTCAGGAAACGAGTTCTTTGCAGCAATAATGAAGAAAAGTGCCTCCAGGTTGTGGGAGGCTAAAGTGTGGAAAGCAGCTTTTCTCAGACGCATTTGCTGCAGAAGGATGAAGGCTTTAGGACTCATGAGGTCCTTTCCTCCTTTAGCTGCTGACATCAGAGAGCTTGATCTGGTCTCAGAGGGACGCTGTGAACGGAGAGCAGACAAAGGTCCAGTTTAAGACGGGTTCTGTGAAAAGGTTCTGCTGCGGGTCAACAGCGCCGCTTCATCCCTGAAGTCTAAGGAGGCTCGTTGTTCCCGGCAGATTTCTGGCTCCCAGTTACTCAGTGAAAACCAGCAGGGACCAACAGACCGACGGTCCGGACCAGAACCAACAGAGAGGCAAAGCGGAGTCTCTGCAGCTGAAGCAGTGACCCGGTTGGACTGAGCAGAACCGAGCCATGGCTGGCTCCTGCCGTGGTGGCCACCGTGTTCAGGTGAACTCACCCTGGTGTCTCTGAGCGATGACGTGATCCCGTCTCTGTGTTGGTGCATCTGGTCCAGATGGATCCTCCAGTCCTGGAGGAGCAGAACACGGTCAGAACCAAGCTGGCCACAGAAGCCAGCCGCTAAGCTTCAGGCGCTGAAGGTGAGCTCTGGCCTTGTTGTCGGTCCTGATGGTGACTCTGAGCTGCGGCAGGACCCTCTCCACCTCCAGCCTCCACTCTGCAGCGTCCACAGTGGACTCCAGGATCCGGTCCGGCTTGGAGCTCGGTTCTGATTGCTGCCAGAACACAGAATCTGTTTCACTTCCTGACTGAAAGCAAAGCTGCGATCTCTGCCAGCAGCCGGGACCAAATCTCACCGCGTGAGAGCTCGGTAGCTTCAGAGCCTCCAGGTCCATCATGTTCTCCTCCTCCTCCTCCTCCTCCTCATGGTCAGCTTCCTCCTGGGGTCACATGAAAAGCCAACAAGCATCAGAACCAGCAGAACCCCTGAGAACCTTCTAGCAGCAGCTGCATCAGCGGCTGCTTGGCCTCCATTGATCAGAAGCGTGAAGTTCTCCAGCGAGGCCCCTACAATCATCTCCTCCTCCACTCTGCTGAGCGTCAGCTCTGCGTCGTCGTCCATCACGCCGTCTTCCTCCGGCTTTTCTGCAGGGTACTTGGGTCTGAGGGAGGAAACGGGCCGCATCAACAAGCTGCTCTGCTAGCGGCCGCTAACACGCAGGGAGGAAGAAATGTGGGAGAACCTGGTGAAGGTGAAGCCTCTCCTCTTCAGCGCCTCCTCAGCCAGGTGGTCCAGCACCAGGCAGACGTGCTCACCTGAGCCCGACTTCAGTCTGGAGGGAGGAAAGTCCACCTGGACACCCTGACAGAGACGGGAGAGACCATCCCTACATCTCTGCTGCTTCTCTTTCAACACTTTCATCCATTCAGCAGCTCATTCACCGTCACTGCAAACTTATTCAGCAGATTTACTGCAGCAGATAAAAAGCAGACGTTTGCTGAAAAAGGTGAGAAACCCCCAGCTGGAGCGTTTCAGCTAAGAAGCAGAGACAGAAACCACAGCGATGGCTTTAAATGGCCGCTGCTGCAGCAACTCAGCGCCGTTCCGGCTCCAGCATGATGGACTCACCAAGGCCCTGAGTTCTGCCAGGATGTTGGACACGGTGGCGTTGGGCTCGTCGTACTCCTGGGGCTCTGTGAACGGCCGCCCCGCCACGTTGATGAGCCAGGCAGCGATGATGGTGAACATGTAGAACTGCTCGCCGGGGTTGGACGCCAGGTAGGGACTGGAGACAAAGTAATGTCTGCGCAGGAAGAGCAGAAGGCTTCATCAAGCTGCTCAACACGTTTCCTTCCAGCTGGGCTGGGATTTCAACCCACAACCGTTCTAGCAGACCTGCTGGAAACCATCCCTGACTTAGTTCAGGGTTCCTACTTTACACTTTTTAACGCCACTGGAAATAAAAAGTTAAGACCAACAAACTGCTTTACCCAAATGTTTATTTTAACATAAAGCGTTACTTTCTGGTCAGTAGAATGTTTCTAATTTTGAAAAACTTTCCAAACAGGAAGAAAGCTAAAAGCACATAAATGACAGATATATTTTTTAACAACTATTGAACTGAATTCATGAACTTTGTTTTGTTCCCTAGTAAAATAAACAATAAATCAGTTTTAAAAACCACAACATAATCAGTGCTAGCTCCTTTTGCAAGTAAAATTTTATTGAAATTAGTGTATTTTACCTCGATTTGAGCAGCTAAATAAGACTATTTGCCAATGGGATGAGTATTTTTACCCCTAAAATAAGATACTTAGATGTCCTGCACTTGAAATAAGATGATGGAGATGAATTGTTCTTATTTTAAGTGCAAAAATCTTATTCCATTGGCAAATAATCTTGTTTACTTGCTCAAATCAAGGAAAAATACAAAAATTTCAAGAAAATATGACTTACTTGAGTTCCCTTTTTGCAGTGTGTTAGCATGGCGTGGTACTGCAGGCTTTCTTCAGTTCCTCCTCCACCTCCAACTTTGCCATTTTGTCTTTATATCGCCTTCTTAGTGTGTTGGATTTGGTGATAAGTTGTGCCGTCACCGTGTTCAAAGTCCACAACACCTCTGCTTTGGTACCGCCAAACATTGTCCAGAGGTTTGTTGCTGTGCCACAGCGATGACCAACATCACTGTCGTTGATGACGGAGACGGCTGTGGAGGCATCGCAGAGACGAGGAGGAACACAACTGAGACATACCTGCTATTTCTGGGTAACTTGATTTGGACGCTTTGTGTTTCACCTTCACATGTGTGACTCCACCGCCTTCATTCCCATCATGCCGAGCTTCAATGACTCCTTGCACAAAATACACCGTTGCCTCATACACATTCCCTGGTCCTGGTTTTAGCCATGCAGAAAACTCTTGGCTGGACGAATTTACACTTCCCCATGTTGTCCAGATAAAAAGTGGCGCATCTCCCCAAAGTCCACAACATGGTTTTTATTGGTTTCTCTATTGGGACAGAACCAATAAAGGGTACAGCGAGCCGTTCAGTAGGTAAAATAAATAAATGTTGTAGTTATTTTAATGCTTGATATGGATTACAAAACTAAAATCCTATTTATGACATAACAAATTTAAGATCTATGAATGACTGATTTAAGACTAGGGCTGAACGATTTTGTAAAATAATCTAATTGCGATTTTTTTTTTCTTAATATTGTGATTCAATACAATTTTTTTTCCAGTTTAATTTATCAAGTGTTTCAAAATATATACAAACAACAAATCAATTTGTTTCCTCGCCATACGGATTAGTTGCTAAAAGACCCACAGCATCTAAACTCGGAGCAGAAATGATTGCGTTTTGCCTACAATATATTTCAATCAAAATTGCAATTTTGACTTTTCTCTGCATTAACCACAAGCAACAAAAATGGCCTCTAAATAAAGATGTTTGTAAACAAGGACTATTTTAAATATGAACTTTTCATGTTTCTATTGATCAGAATATTATTCAAGAGAACAGCTTTTAATTTAATTGGACATCAATCTTTGTAGAAGATAAAGTGCAAAGTCCAACCAACAAGCAAGTCTATGTATTAAACTCATTGACCTGTACTTAATGCTTTGTATGATTATATAAACTCTAAAACAAGTAATAAAATTAGATTATCTCACTGCTGCAACTGTTTTCCCTTCCATGTGGAGGCAAACCCACTTCAAACATTTTACCAACACCTAATGGACGCGTCTAATTCCCTAATTGTTACATAGCCAAAAATTGCAGACCTCTGCGATTTGGAAATTGCGTTATTTTAAATCACGATTATATTGAAAATGCGATTAATTGTTCAGCCCTATTTAAGACATTTTAATACCAATTAAGGCCTTAGTTTTATACTGAAGAATCCAATGCCTTTTAAGCCTTTTTAAGGATTGGCAGGAACTCTGTAGTTGAGGTCAGTGTGAGCTGCTCTGACGGCTCTACACAGACCTAAAAAGTCTCTTTGCTCTCCTTGTTGTGAAGAAGTGTAACAAAGAGAGCGGCGTGCAGCAGATGTGTGGAAAGGAGCAGAAGGAGCCGGTCCACACTGACGCTCTGAGCCCTTCATGTCTGGCCTGATCCACACCAACCACATCCAGTTGGCCTTCTTCACCAAAAGCTGCAGAAAGGCAGCGTTAAACGTCTGAGGAAACAAACGTCTCCTTCAGCTCACATTAAACCTTCCTGTTTGCACCGTTCTGACGCTCCTGGATGGAGCCGCTGGCAACGCGTCCACAACCGTCTGCTCTCTCTTTAGCAGACGTTCTAAAGTTCAGGCCAGCATCACAACGTGTTCCTCACATGTTTCATGTGTTCTGGTTCTCCGTCGGTGGAACTCGTTCCCCTGCAGTGCTTCAGTTTATGGGCAGATTTTAACACGTGGTTCTCAGTTCTGCCTGGTTTACATGGTCACTGTGTAAAGGAGGCACGTTGTCAGGGTTCTACACAGATTATTTTAAATTAGAAGCAGAAAGATTCACCATCAAAGTGAATCCAGATCATTTTCCACGTGTTTAAGGTCAGAATGTGAGATGAGCAGAGGGCAGCAGAATAAATGGAAGGTCTTTTTCTGGCCTCATTCAGACCTTAAACTAGATCTCAGTCAGTCAAACTTGATTTATTGAGCATTTCTCAAACAGTTCAACTTCTTCTACAGCAAAGGAAACAAGCTTCAGTCAGATTGCTGCTTTGCTGACTGCTGCAAAGCTGCAAGGAGTCTGAGGAGAGGAGTGGATCTGGGCGGTTCTGGTACTGGATCCTAGCGGATCGGCTCAGGCTCCAAAGCTTTCTAACCATCTTAATGACAGACCTGAGGAGGAACCTGCTTCACGCCTCCGTGTCTCCAGACCTCCTGCTGGGAAAACCTGAAAGATTTGCTCCACACTTTGAACACACCGAGGGCGCCATGTTGTCCCCCTTCTACACCCCAAGCTGCACATTTCCCCCCCGGAGGAGAAAGAAAGCGGCTCTCCATGGAGCTCCAGGGCCTTGCAGGGCCTCTCGGGGCCCGCCGGGGCTCACCTGCTCAGGCTCTTCATGTTGTGTTTCACCAGAACTTCCTCCTCGTAGTTCAGCAGCTTCAGCTTCTCCACAAGCTCCTCCATCAGCACAAAGCCCCGGTGAGCCGCCCCGGGCCCCCGGTCCTCCTCCTCTCCGCGTCTCCCCTCCTCGGCCATCCGTTAATCACCTAAATACTAACGCTGACAATAAAAACAGCTAAATGGCGCTCAGGGAGTCGCTCCGCGGCCTCCTCGGTGCTCGCCCTGCCCGTTGCCACGGCAACCGAAAGCTAACCGCCGCTAGCTGCAGATGTGGCTAATGCTAGCTGCTAGCATGGTATTTAAGTCCAAGTTTAGATGTGTTTATATATTAAAGATTTGCGTTTAAAGTCTAAATAGCGTAGATACGATCTTGGTGATAAACTGCGTTTAGTGTGACGCGGTGGCGAAGCTACACAGTCTTCTTCTTCTTCTTCTTCTTCTTCTTCTCGTTTTTACTGACGGATTGCAAGAACGTGAAGGTGCATACCGCCACCTGCTGTACACCAGTGGCGCAACAGCACTTGATTATTTTTTTACTTGATTTATTTCATCCGTTTCGCTTAAAATAACAAGTAAAATGCTTTCTTGGTGTTTATTGGACCATCTGCCTCCCAGTCTGTTCCTGAAACCTCCATCAAAGTCCACTCTCCTCCTCCTTTCTCTTTCATATCTACTGCAGGTCAAACTGTTGCTCCTGTTCCATGTAGCAAACATTATAGGCTACTTGCCAATCCTGATTTATTTGTTGTTTCTTCTATTATATTTCTTATAATATTTTATAATGACACCTTTTTCAATTATATAAATGCTGTTTCCTCTTTTCTCCTCCAAACAGTTTTTTAGCTGTAACTCAAACCTTCACTTTTAGCTCATCTGCAAGTTTATTTCCTATTTATTTATTAAACTCTTTACAGTCAAATCATGATTTCCACCATTTCTGTATCTTGATGACTGATTCTGAGAGAAAAATATGACAACAGTTGTCTGGATCTTGCTGCCTGCTCAGCATCAACATTTATTTATTTTTTATTAAGCTTTGATGGTTACGTTTCCAAACATGTAGTTATTTTTGTTTGTTTGTTTTTCTTTTTGCAAAGACTCCATTTGCATGAAACACTTTCTGCTGGAGATGGGATTCATGGCTCTAAAAGGGGCCTCTACCTCCAGCTCTTGAGGACTGCACCTTAAAGATGTCTCTCTGGTCTAACACACCTAAATCCGTCCATCCATCCTTTAGACCTGATTGGTCCATTCCGCAATAAACAACAAGGGCCCTTTGGCCCCCTGTGGGTACCACAAAACAAAAGGAAACCCTTTAATATAATCATATTAAAATCAGTTACTACTGTTAAGTCTTAAAATGGAAAAGCTAAAGTAGATTGAAACATAAAGCGATCCTCATTTCAGAATCAGACATACTTTAATAATCCCAGGGGGAAATTGTTGAATGTTGCTATAAATGGTAGAAACAGAATTATAGAAACTTTGCTTTGCAGATCTAGGGAAGTACAGCTGTAGCAGGAGAGCTGAGCTTGAGTTGAGGCATAGTTTCCATCTCTAGTGGCTGTGGTAAAAAGCACCACTAGACGTCTGTAAAATGACTCCTTTTTATCCACAGTTTTAAATCTAGTTGGATAAAGGTAGTTTTATAGCTTTGGTTTATAGTTATTTTATTAACTTTTTGTATAAAGCATCTGCAGAGTGTGAATGTAGCTTTTGTATAGAGTTATTGTGTGCAAACTGTGTGATTTTGTGCTTTTAATCTTTGATGTTGATGGTTTTCATTCATTGCTGTTATTATTTGTATTTATTCACTTATTTCCGAGCTGCAAGGCAACAGTGCTACCTACACCTGAACCAAGTGGCTGAATCACCTCCTCAGCATGCAGACACATACTGCAGAGTCCTGCTAGGGGCCCGATTATTTGTTTCATGTGTGATGAGGAAGAGACAGATGTAAGCGTTGCTGGACATCGGTCCATGAGGACCAGAAACAGAGATCCCTGGGAGACGGACCCTGGGGATCTGTTTAAGAAACGTCCAGAAGACTCGTTGAGTTTAGAAGCCAGACATGGAAAAATCATCTAGGCCAGAAAATGTCACTGCAGCATGTGTGATGGAGGTGAAGCAGACTTCTAGAGGAGTCCTTGTTTTTGCCCCCAGCGTGTCTGACATCCCTCCTCTGTCTGTGTTCCCATCTCTCCTCTCCAGCCCCGCTGGTGAAAATCAAACAGAGCCTCACCAAGCTGAAGCAGGAGATGGTCCAGATGGACGTGAGGATAGGCGTGGTCCAGCACACGCTGCTGCAGGCCAAACTCAAAGAGAAGTCCAACATGACGCGGGACATGTACGCCACCAACATCCCCGAGCCCGCCGCCGGGCCCTTGGCTTAGAACCGCCGACGGGACGGGCCCCAGAGCCCTCAGCAGGTTCTGTTCTTCCAGACGGGACGGGAGTGTTGTTCTGTCCTGAAGACTGAGCAGAAAACCAGCAAACATCTGTTTTGTGTTATGAAATATATTTATTTCATTCTGTAATATATTTTGTGGTTGTGTTGTTTAAATAAACAGATTTTTTTTCTAAACGGCTGCATTCTTTTTTTAGGTGTAATTACGCAAAGCGTCCACCAGATGTCACCGTTGCAGCATCTAAATCAGCGTCTGTTGAGCTTTAAACGGATTAAAACTGATTAGTTTTGATGGGAGCAACGAAAGAAAGATTTCCTGCAGAGCTCGCCAGGAAAGCAGAAACTTCCCACAATATTTCAGCTGAGATTTACTGGAAAGTTCAACCAAAACCTCTCATAACCAGATGTTTGTGCCGGAAGACGATGATAAGCACTTCAAAATAAAATGCTTACAAAAATAAAGAAAATTAAGTGACAAAAAATAGCTTATTTCTTGGTGTATGTACACTTTTAGTATAGATTCCCTACAATGTTGTATAAATGAGGCCCTGCTCCTTACCCTGCAGGCTGTAAAACCTGATAACCCTCCCTGTTCTTCCTGCTCTCAGACACACCTTGAAGCTGGTGGAGCAACATCTGCTGGAGCTGAAAGCTGATTGGCTGCAGCCTCTCTGCTCTGACACGTGATTCGTAGATCAGAGCTCAGAGCTGTTGCTGTTTTCAGGAAATGAAACTCACACAGTCACTGCGACCGAGAGGAGAAATGGAGCAGAACCAGCTGGACCGAGAAACCTTCTCCTGTTCGATCTGTCTGGATCTACTGAAGGATCCGGTGACTATTCCCTGTGGACACAGCTACTGTATGAAGTGTATTAAAAACTTCTGGGATGAAGAGGATCACAAAGGAATCCACAGCTGCCCTCAGTGCAGGGAGACCTTCACACCGAGGCCCGTTCTGAAGAAAAACACCATGTTAGCAGCTTTAGTGGAGCAGCTGAAGAAGACTGGACTCCAAGCTGCTCCTGCTGATCTCTGCTATGCTGGACCTGAAGATGTGGCCTGTGATTTCTGCTCTGGAAGAAAACTGAAAGCCATCAAGTCCTGTTTAGTCTGTCTGACCTCTTTCTGTGAGAAACACCTTCAGCCTCATTATGATGTGGCTCCACTAAAGAAACACAAGCTGGTGGAGCCCTCCAAGAACCTCCAGGAGAACATCTGCTCTCGTCATGATGAGGTGATGAAGATGTTCTGTCGTACTGATCAGAAGTGTATCTGTTATCTCTGCTCTGTGGATGAACATAAAGGCCACGACACAGTGTCAGCTGCAGCAGAAAGGACTGAGAGGCAGAGAGAGCTGGAGGTGAGACGAGAAAACATCCAGCAGAGAATCCAGGACAGAGAGAAAGATGTGAAGCTGCTTCAACAGGAGCTGGAGGCCATCAAGCACTCTGCTGATAAAACAGTGGAGGACAGTGAGAAGATCTTCACTCAGCTGATCCGTCTCATCCAGAAAAGAAGCTCTGATGTGAAGCAGCAGATCAGATCCCAGCAGGAAACTGAAGGGAGTCGAGTCAAAGAGCTTCAGGAGAAGCTGGAGCAGGAGATCACTGAGCTGAAGAGGAAAGACGCTGAGCTGAAGCAGCTCTCAGACACAGAGGATCACAACCAGTTTCTCCACAACTACCCCTCACTGTCAGCACTCAGTGAGTCTACACACTCATCCAGCATCAAGATCCGTCCTCTGAGCTACTTTGAGGATGTGACAGCAGCTGTGTCAGAGCTCAGAGATCAACTACAGGACATCCTGAGAGACGCATGGACAAACATCTCACTGAGACTCACTGAGGTGGATGTTTCACTGTCAGAACCAGAACCAAAGAGCAGAGCTGGATTCTTGAGATATTCATGTGAAATCACACTGGATCCAAACACAGCAAACAGTTATCTGTTACTATCAGAGGGGAACAGGAAGGTGACAATGATGAAACAACCTCAGTCTTATTCTAGTCATCCAGACAGATTCACTGATTGGTGGCAGGTTCTGAGTAGAGAGAGTCTGACTGGACGTTGTTACTGGGAGGTGGAGTGGAGAGGAACAGGAGTTTTTGTAGTAGTCGCATACAAGAATATCAGCAGAGCAGGAGGAGGGAATGAATGTTTATTTGGAGCTAATGACAAATCTTGGGCATTAAATTGTTCCCAAGGAGGTTATCAATTTCGTCACAACAACATCTGGACCTCCATCTCAGGTCCTGATTCCTCCAGAGTAGGAGTGTACCTGGATCACAGAGCAGGTATTCTGTCCTTCTACAGCGTCTCTGAAACCATGACTCTCCTCCACAGAGTCCAGACCACCTTCACTCAGCCGCTACATGCTGGAGTTTGGGTTTACTATTGGAGCATTGGAGGTTCTGCTGAGTTCTGTAAACCCAAATAGACAGAATCCACGGAAGGTTCAGTGAGTTTGATTCTGGTTTTTAAATCTCCAGCAGATTATTTTCTTGATGGTTGTTGTTTTATGTCTAAACTGCACAGAAATCAATAGTCAGAGATTGTCAGCACTTGTTTTTCTCAGAATTGATGTTCTGGTTCTGTTGGGTTTGTTCATTTCCCATCATTGTTTTCTAAACTAGCTGATCAGCACCAGAATAGAAAAAATGTATAATTGTTTCATTTTTCTTTCGAACATGTAAATAAATCAAACATTTATAACAATCTTTCTACATAAAAAAAATAGAAATAATTGTTTTATTTTTGTTTTAAAATGTAAATAAATGACATTTCTCAAAATCATGCTACTTTGAATTATTTTCAACTCTTTCTATGTAAAAGTAAAAATGTAAAATTGTTTTATTTTTGTGTTAAAAATGTATGTGTATATAGGAAAATGTGAATGCTGAAAAAAAGTTTTTACGGACAAAGTAACTATTCCTAAAAGTACATTTTGTCCAAAAAGTTCCTAAAGTAAATATAACTGAGTAAATGTAACTAGTTACTGCCCACCTCTGTGGACAGTACAGTAACCGTAACATAAGTCTAAATTAACAGCAAAATCTTCTAAAAGCTTAATTTTCTATTCTGACTCCCATCAAAAGCAACTTTTAAATCCATGAAGCGTCTGAATTTAGTGAGATGTCAGCTTTTAGAAAGAGGCCTAACATGAGCATTTTCACAGCAGTGAGCTGAAAAAACTTGGCCTTCTAACTGCCCTAACCTTGGCTGCTAAGCAGAGCATGATAGCAAAGCACAACAGAGGCACTTGAAGTTACACTGCTGCTTATTGAGAGAAATATTACCAAGATGACATCATAATTGTAGCAGTTATCAAGTTACCTTTTATTTAAATAAACATACCTTCCACAGTACTGCAGCGGCGTGACTGCATGACCGCCTCAACCCTGAAAAGTCTTATTTCCATTTCTGTATAAGCAGTTTTATTGTTTGAAAAATGCTCAATAAATAAAGTTTGACTGATTAAAATATAGTTTAATGTCTAAATGATCCCAGAAATAGACCATCCTGTATCAATGCATCCATATTCACTGCAAAAAGGAACTAAATGAAGTAAAATCTTTTAGAAATGAGTGTATTTGTCCTTGATGGGTGGGCCTGGGTGGGTCTAGGCTCTCCCACTTGTTTGTTGGACATGTGTTGTTAATTGGCGTTATATAAATAAAACTGAATGAATAGCGTGTTAGCAGAAGAAGAAGAGAGAAGAGGACAAGGAGAAGTTTCCTTCCAGCTGATTCAGACATGAGGTTCTTTGGTTGAGCTCCAAAATGTGCTGAAATGGTTGAGTCAGCTCTCCTCTTCCCTGCTGGCTTCTGCTGGGGGTTTTGAATGGAGCGCTGACAGAAGGGGAGGAGGAGGTAGATCTCAGAGGAGACGCCACTTTCACATCATGCTAGCTCTCCATCATTACCAACTATAGCTTTAAGGCTATTTAGATGGAGCCAATGACTGCTGAGATATTCACCAGCTACTATAAAACTCAGGAGCTGAGTCCAGAGAGCACAATCTGTAGCGCTAGCTGACAGTGGACAGCCCATCTCTGCAGGAAAACCTCACAAAGACGTTTAAATGTGGCTTTAAAATAATTGGCAGACACAACTTGTTCTTCTGCAGCTTTTTGTGGAACGGTGGTGCTCAACCAGTTCTGCTGGAAACTGATTGGTTTCACCACAGCACACAAGGCAACTTGTGTCAGAACTGCTTCATGGAGTTGGTGCTTCTGGTCAACTAGTGGTGGAAGGATTTCCATCCATGTCTCCAGGAAGCCGCCTGTCTGCACACATAATCCTTGTCAGAACTATGGACGGTGCCAGAGACTCCTGGACTCAGACCAATGGTTTTGTTGATGTCCCGCTGGATTCTACAGGGAACAATGTGAGCATTGACTGAAGAGCAGCACCCTAAAAGGACGCCATCTTTCCCCCATCAGTTCCATAAAGGACAACCTGGAAAACATCAGGACCAGATGTTGCATTTCTGCAGAATACTGATGGATGACACCAGTGATTTAATTCCAAGCGAGCGCTAAAAGTCATCTGAAAACAGATGTTAGAAATAAAGCAGAACTGATGGGTCCCCAGGCTGCCCCTGCGATTCAACAAACCACCACCAGATGGCGCTGAACTGAACCCTGATTGTTGAAGCTGGTCATGTTTGAGATGCTGTTACTGTTTGTTGGCAGGAACCATTCATGTTTCACTACAAGGATTCTGAGTAGATGAATAGATTCTGTTTCTAATGAAAATAAATGTCATTTTCATTCCTTTGAGTTTATTTTCTCTGTGAAGCCTTGGGTTCAGCTGTTTTTAGTTCTGTTTAAAAGCTGCTAAAATTTAAGATCAGACAAACAGTTGATATTGTTTCACTTTATAACCCCATCAGCTAAGATTTGAGGTATAATTGCAGCAAATGTTGCTCAAGTATAAAGGAAAACAAAACCTAGAAAAAGAAAGTAGTCTCAGAGACACGTGTGTGTTTCAGTAGTGATCAATGCTGCACCAGAGGGTTGTTAGGATCCTGAAATATGGGGACTTAGCCCCGCCCAGAAATAGTTGAAGTTTGATACAACAGCAGAAGAAATTTAATTTACTTCCATCTAATAACGATACTGAACATGCTGCAGTCCTTTGCCTCTAAACCGAGTTTTTTAGCTGCTATAAATGAAAAAGAAACATGCTTTATGTGGTTGTTTTTATTGGTAGCAGCCTGAGTAATCCCTGCAGGAACAGAGTTTGCTCGTTGTGTCTGATGAAAGTTGCTCTAGAACTCAGAAGCTTTGTTCAACCACTGTCTCATCTAAAGAACCAAACTCTCCCTTTTCCCTGGTTTTGTAATCGTCATTGTCATTAATTTCACAAAGGACTAAGGCCTTCAGCTGATACAGTGTTTGTATTTATATTTACTGTTATTATAGTTTAGTAATATTTATGGTTTCTTTCATCCTCTTAGGCCAATTGATTCCTTTTCCTCCAGTTTTTGTTTCACTTCACTAATTCTCACCTGGAAATGATTGAAGGAAACATCCTGGATGAATAAAGAGTGGTTCTGCTGCTACTTTGTTGTGTTATCTGTTCTTAATTTGCTCTGATTTCATGAATAATGACAGAAAGGTTTTAGGGGAGCAGCTCAGCTCTGCTCTTACTGCAGCATCAGGATAAAAACCTGTTTCTCCTCCACCAATCACAGCAGCTCTCTGCCTGAAGGAGGAAGAAAACCTCCTGATAAAGTGCGCTTATTGTCCTCTGTCCCTCTGAACAACAACTATTTAACTATTTAACAACCACTACTTGTTTATTTCTGTACCTGCCATTTCAGAGCCAGATAAAAGCTCATATTTTCTTCTTCTGCTAAGTTCAGAACAAACTCAGCTTCAATAGCAGCCAGAGTGCTGCTCAATGTTCCCCCTAATTGTTTTAAATTATTTCCATTTTCTGCTGTGAGATTTAGCCCCAGCATGAGTTTTCTTTAGCTGGAGTAAAAAAACAGATTTGTGCTTTTTTCCCTCCCTCAGGAAGCCTCACCTGTGCTTTTATTGCTACACTTTACTGGTAGTTTAACAACTGAATAAACGTATATCTCAAATGATCCAATAGGTTTGTTTTAGGTTGTGGCAGAAATATAAAATCTGAATTATTTTTTACTCTGGAACTCTTTGAATGTGCATCGTGGACTAAAATAAGCTTTAATTTCAGGACCAGGATGATTACCTCTCAGTTTTACACACATAAAACTGAAACTCTTTTTTTCATATTTGAGGCACATTAAATTTCACAGAAACCTGCCAAATGTCAGTTTTAGATGTGGAATAAATACCTGCAGCATGGTGTTAAAAAACTTCAATGCTTTCAAATCTCATTAATACAGGTTTCATAAGCAGCAACAAGCAGCTATGAATTCAGTCTACAATGATTTTACCTGTCATGTTGAATATTGTGATGATTCAGTTAGTTTCTTTTCACATTTAAAAACTCATTTAAACGAAGATACAAGTGTAAGTTGTCCATTTAAACAGTGAACCCGAACCTTTACGACTTTGTCTACATTCACATCACATTTATCAAGATGTCACAAAAGAAGAACAGAACATAATCTGCTTGAAGGCATTGTCCAGAAAAGCAATAAAAGTGAAGGTCATAGTGAGGAGAGCTCACATGTTACAACTGTGATGGGTCATTCAGGTGATAGATGTAATGAAGCTTTAAACGATGCCATCATAGAGCAGTTTGATGGTAATGCAGAAAATACAGATGAGAACTTGTTTCTTCAAAATCTGGCACGGTTTTATTTAAAGATGAAGGTAAAAATGTTGCTTCCTTCATCTGTTATTCAGTCATTGAAGGGTTCCAAGAAATACACGACATGACCCAGTTGAATCACTGGCTCATGTGGGGCAAGGGGGCCCCAAAAACGATTGACCAGGCCCTGGTCAATCGTTTTTTTATTTCTTTATTTTTTACAATTAAATAACTTAAACAAGTGATATAAATGATGAAATGAATGAATATAAATGAATGAATAAATAATTTAAGACAAGAAAATTCTGATTTACCGACAACTGCTCATGTGCATACACTAGACACCTCGCAACGGCTGTCGCTGCTCGCGCGCGCGTGCATTGACAATTCGCGTGGGCGCTTACGTCACGATAATAAATAAGCCTAAGCCATGTCACAAAAAAGGATGTATCCCTCTGGTGCCGAAAAAAGAAAAAAGAAAAGGACAGAAGAGGAGAAAAAAGAGCAAGATAAAGGTTTGTTTGCATGATTATTTATGGCAGTGGTTCTCAACCGGTGGGGCGCGCCCCCCCGGGGGGGCGCCGACACTCTTCCGGGGGGGCGCGAGTAGGCTACAGGATGGGAGTGGAAAAAAACTGGAAAAAAAAATTTGCACTTTTTTTTTATCACTAAACTACTTTCATAAAAAGTTAAAGTTTTGTATATACATAACTCCTGAATAAAAATTAAAATGTGTTTGGACTGATTTAAAAAAAAAAGTTTTGAACAAATTTGATTGTTTTGTCGATAGTGAGCGCAAATGCAGGTGATAAGCGGTTTTCATCCGGGTTTTTCGCGCATGCGCGCCGGACTGGAAGGAAGCTGACGAGTTCTCGGCATATTTTTCTTCTTTAGATAACGTATCACAAGATCGTTTTAAGAGTAAGTTGATGGTTGATGGTATCATATTGCCAGATTTATACAGCAAAAGCCTGAAGGGACGGAGGGAGTCTGTGAAATGCTGGCCAAGGCTTGTACGGTTGACATAGCTAGTAGCTTAGCTGCCTTATAAACACGGCAGGCAATACACATGAGAGAGCATGGAACCATGAACCCACTGGACGGCTAAGAATTATTTTATATCGGGACATAGACACCAGCAACCCCCGCGACCCCATGAGGGATTAAGCGGGTCAGAAAATGGATGGATGGACGTTCAGACATGTTTGTTTAACATCAGAAAGCGGACACACAGCAGACACACAGCGCTTCAGCAAAGAGGACGAGCCGCCCGGTAGGTTTAAACAAACATTGTTCACTAAGGATTATTTCGGTGTTTTTGTCCTATTAATCCTTTTCACAGACTCATGCCAGAGGGTTTGCATACATTGTACATGTATGTATGTATATTAAAAAAATCGCCGTAGTTAGCAGCTGTAGTGCAGACCGCGGTGAAGTTAGCTTGACATTGGACATTCAACCTCCGCGGAGTCAGCGGGATCTAGCTCACGGTTGATCCGGTTGAAGGACTCCGATTTCGGCTTGCGTGTCTCAGCTGCTCCCTTCTTTCATACGCGGTGGGACCGTCAATAAATCTGATTTGATTTTTGTTTCTCAAGAGTGCTCCGCTGACTCCGCGGAGCTTGAATGTCCATGTCAAGCCAACTTCACCGCGGTCTAGTGTAGGCCAGAAAGTAGCGCTACATACTTGGCCGAATGATTCAAAGGTCCGAAAGAAATGGGATACATTCGTAAAAGAAACGCAAAAGGACTGGATTGCCAGCAGTGACAAAAGTGTTTTATGCAATTCACACTTCACAAGCGAGGATTGTGAGGGGTACTTACAATGGAGCATGGACTCTATGTGTTGGCCAGCGTTGGATATAGTCTCCTCAGGTTCACCTTGTTCAAACTCCGTTTCTTCGTATATATATTCCTTATCTGAGTCGCCGATGCTTGAGGTGGAGTTTGTAGATGTATCAGACATTTTTTTAATTTTTTTTTTGTACGTAGAGTAAGAGTTATTAATAAAATTGAACAAATCGGTAGCAAAAGACGTAGTATTTGCAGGCTGATGCCCGGTACTAGTTCTGTTTGTGACGTCGCATTCCGGAACAACCCGAATGCAGAACGTTCGTGCTCTTTCGCTTATACAGCAAGTTTTATCAAAACTACTTCCAAACGGCGCACATAATTCACATATAATATACATTTCTTTACTCTGGTGACTATTTGAATGCATCTGGCAAAAAATTCGTTCAGTCCAAGAGTTAGACTAGTAATGATAATAGGCCAACTGATGATAATAATAATGATAATAATAATAATAACAACAACAATAAAGCATGTAACCTCATAATTATATAGCAATAGCCTTGTAATAATGATAGGCATATACTACTCATAATAACAATAATAATAATAATAGTAATAATGCCTGCAAGCTCACATTAGAAGTCGGGTGCTACTGCCAATTATAGCAATAGCCTAGTAATGATGATAGGCCTACTGATAATAATAATAATAATAATAATAATAATAATAATAATAATAATAATAATAATAATAATAACAAAAAAAAGCATGTAACCTCACAATTATATAGCAATAGCCTAGTAATGGTGATAGGCCTATACTACTCATAATAATAATAATAATAATAATGCCTGCAAGCTCACATTAGAAGTCTGGTGCTACTGCCAATTATAACAATAGCCTAGAAATGATAATAGGCCTACCTACCGCTACTGATGATGGTAATAATAATAATGTGGGCCTAAAAATAATAGCCTAGGGCTATCTATCTATCTATGCAAGGTAGAGCGGGGCGGGGCGGGGTGATGGGGGATCTGGGCGGGGGGCACTGGGGCCCCAACTGCAACGAACCAGCTTTGGGGGGGCCCAGCTTGCAAAAGGTTGAGAACCCCTGATTTATGGTATGTTTTGTGCAGCAGCAGCACAGATTGTGCTCACGTGACTTGAGGTAGCAGCTAGCTAGCAGCTAGCTAGTCATGACTCGTGGTGGTATTTATCAGACATCCATCACCAGAGCTAAATCCCCGCCATCAACAGTGAAATATCTCCCATTATTAATATACATTTATCTAGGTAGGTGTGTCTTTCACGTATTGATAGATATCGGTTTAAGTTGGAGAAAACAGCTTAGCTAGCATCGCTGTTTGTGTTGAAGTGAATGTAGCTTCATAGGCAAAGCACGTGCGCTCTCTGCTCTAAAACCTTTAGTGAGACATGGTATTGATCTTTATAAGAAAATATAATCCAAAAAAATGAAAATAGGCTTCAGTTTTATTAATATGGTGGTGAGTGATGTAGCAGTGCTATCCTCATATTTATAGGCTGCAGTAGATCACCATGTTAAGTTTTCACCAGACTGCAATTATGCCTCATTTGCCAATAGAATATGAATTGTTAGATGTGGTGTGGAATTTCTTGTTGTGCAAGTAATGATGGCAAAATAAACTCATTCAGCTCAATCAACTATGCACTTATGCAATGCTATTTGTTCAGTACTTTGGAGCACAACCAACTCTACCAGCCCCTAATGTTTCATCGAGTGTCAGTGCCTCCACTGATGATACAGCAGGTGAGGGTTTTCTTGATGGCAAACGGTTACATAGACTGTTAATATGACATGACACATTTAGCTTTTCATTTATTTATTTGTTTGTTTTATCATTGCAGGTTCATCCACTGCACAAGCGACTGAAAGCGAGGAGCAGTTACATTCACTGATACATCGGTTTCAACCTCAGCAGGCATGGCAGGTCAGTTAATCTAAAAGTTTCTGTTTTGTGTTGGCTTTACTATAAAATATTCTGCTATGTTATTTTATTATTATATTTTTTTATATCCCTACAGGTCATTCTACATCTCGACCCACTGCTATAGATTTCCCATCCACTCCCTCAACAAGCTCCAGATACCAAGAGAGATCAACAGCTCCTCCAATTGATCCAGTTGAATGGTCAGCATTCCTGTCAGACTCAGAAAGGCCTGATCAGGTAAGAAGAGGGCCAGTGCCAATAAGTGACACCAAGAAGTCAGATGGATGAAGCTTTCACTACCACTATACATACAGACAATTAATTAATGGGGGAAAAAAATCAAGCCAAGCTGGCTAATTTGATGGATGTTCTCATCCGTCTGATTAGCATCATTCAGTCTTTGGCAGAGAGGAATCTTGCACTCAGGGGCTCTGTCGATACTTTGCATCAGGACAACAATGGGAAATTCCTTAAAGAGGTGGAACTGATGGCAAAATTTTTAACCCGGTGTTAAAAGATCACATCTGACAAATTGATAGTGGAATGCAGCACAACACGTACCTGGGTAAGACTATCCAGAATGAGCTGATAGAGTGTCAGTGACAAAATAACTGAGGTAATGGTGGCAGAAATCAAGGACTGCAAAAATGATTCAATAATTTTAGACTGTACAGATGATGTTAGTCACCATGAACAAATGTATGTTGTGGTGCGCACAGTCACTCTGGGCCAAACAGCAGAAATAAAAGAGCACTTTTTAAGATTTCTGATAGCTCCAGAATCCACTGGCCTGGGTTTGTCCAATCTAATCCTTAACAGGCTTGAGGAATTGAACTTCCCTTTTCTGGATTGTCGGGGGCAGTCCTATGACAATGGGGCTAATATGAAGGGAAAAAAACAAAGGTGTGCAGGCTAGGCTATTGGTTAAGAATCCAAGAGCTTTTTATGTGCCTTGCAGTTCCCATACACTAAATCTGACCGTCTCAGATGCGATAAAGCATCAATGGATGCTTCTTGGTTTTTTTTGGAAATGTGGAGAAGGTGTACAATTTGTTACCAGTCAGAGAAGGTGAGAGAAGCCCTGCTAGAAGTGAGAGGCAAAGCGACTGACCCTGTAGTGGCTGCTGAAGCCAACTCCCTAGCATTAGAGAGAGGTTCATTTAAGCTCCAGATTTGTTGTGTTGTCTGGTGTGACATTTTCTCTAAAATTAACATCACAAGCAAGCTTTTACAGTCAACCACCATGCAGCTTTATGTAGCGGTTAACTTTCTAAAAAAGAACAAAGGCGAACTTATCAGTTACCGAAAAACAGACTTCTGTGATGCACAGACATCTGCTAAAGACATTTCTGAGCGGATGAACACAGGAGCAGTGCTGAAAGAGAAGCGGTTGCGTTCTACAAAAAGGCACTTTGCCTATGAGGCTGCAGATGAGCCTATAGTGGATGCTATGAAGAGGCTGCAAGTGTTGTTTTTAATGCTGTAGTGGATTGTAGCATTCAGTCATTGAAGGATAGATTTAAGTTTCTAAGTGAGGTTAAAGATAACTTTGGAGTGCTGCTCAGTTTTAGGGAGCTAGATCAAAAGGTCCGGAGGGAACAATGTGAGCTTGTTGGGGAAAAACTCTCTTGTGGAGAGGAAGCTGATATTGATGGTAGCGCACTGGCATCAGAGATAGAGAGTCTTCCTGAACTTCCCCAAACTATGAAGACCTTTGAGCTTCTCACATACCTGTCACAAAATGAGATGTGTGAGCTTTACCCAAATCTTTGGGCAGCTCTCAGGATAGCCTGCACTCTGCCTGTGACAGTTGCCTCAGCAGAGAGGAGCTTCTCCAAGCTCAAATTGATAAAATCATACTTGAGATCATCAATGGCCCAGGAAAGACTAAGTGGACTTGCAGTCATTAGTATTAATAACAAAGTTGGCCAAGCAATACCATACAATGATGTCATCAGTGATTTTACATCCAGAAAAGCTAGGAAGGAAAGATTTTGAGGCATTGTTGTACAATTCATTGTTGAACCCTTGCTATTATCTTTGCTTTCCTTATTAAGTATCTGTTTTGTAACATTCTATTTTTGACTATTTTATTTTGTTTATTTTGGTTTTATTTAAAATATTGCACATTTAATGCACATTTTGCATTTTTGTTTAATATGTTTGTATTCAAAAGGTTTAATAAAAGAAAGTATTGTAAGTATTGTTTATTTATTTATTTTGTAATAATACATTAGCATAGTGTATTCATTTATAATATTCTCTATAACATTATAGTGTGACATTTGTGTCAGTAATGTGCTAGTATAGGTGATTCTGCATGGTGGGAGGGGGGGCCCCCCAAAATCAAATTCTGCTTAGGGCCCCCAAGAGGCTCGGGCCGGCTCTGCTTCCTGCTATTTTCTAAAAGTGAAATTAGTTTTTTGGACCCCAAAAAAAAAAAACAACTTTAGAATCGCTTCAATTTAATAATCTCTTTAATGTCTTTCTAATAACACACCTTTCATTTACTATTCATTTAATTTATTATGTATTCTCTCATTTCTATATTTGTTTTTCCCTTCTATGTATGGAATGAGCAGTGATCGCTCAATCTTCATCAGGCTGATGCCCTGAGTGCAGCAGCTTTAACCTCCTCTTCATCACTTTTTCCAGGAGGACAGCGCCCTCTACAGCATTTGAAGGGGCATTAATTGAAGACGAAAATTCACCTGCTGCCTTGAAAATACAAGTAAAGTCCTTAGAAAGTGATCTTGGTTTAAATTTAGAAACTAAACATAATCAAATTGATTAAACAGCAAAGGAAAAGTTATTTAAACATTGTTTTTATAATTCTAAAATGTTTTTGATCTTGAATTGTAAGTTGTTTAAACTTAATACTGCAAGTTAAACCAAATTATAAAAGCAGAAAAAACTGTCCTCGCCCATATTAACCAGCACACATTTCTGGATTAATTTAACTCACATTATCAAGTTAAAATTGTAATGTATCTGGACTGGACCCTGTAATCAACCGAGACAAGGTCAGTGACGTGAAAGTATTGTTTATTGGAGAAGGAGACTTAGCTTGACTACCAATGAATTTGCTAACTTCTTTACTGAGAAAATCCTAAAAATTAGAGGATCAGTTTGTACATCCACACCAACTCTAGAACCAAAGCCGTATTCAGCTGGAACTTATCCTGACAAAATGTCCCAATTCAGCCAAATAAACTCCAAAAGCTTAGAGCAGATCATTCAGCAGCTAAGTTCCTCCTCCAGCTGCCTTGATGTTCTACCCACAGCTTTCTTTAAAAAAGTTTTACCTGTCATAGCGTCTGATTTGACTCAGATAATAAACGCGTCCCTTCTGTCAGGTGTTTTCCCCCAGTCCCTAAAAACAGCAATTATCAAACCACTGCTGAAAAAGAACAATTTAGACAAACTTCTACTCCAGAACTACAGGCCCATCTCAAACCTCCTTTATCAGTAAGATTATTGAAAAAGCTGTATTTCAACAATTAAACACCTTCTTAACAGCGACCAGCCGCTTTGATGTTTTCCAGTCAGGTTTCCTCACCACAGTACAGAGACCGCCCTTAACAAGGTGTTTAATGACATCCATATAAATACAGACTGTGGAAGAACCACCGTGTTGGTTCTATTGGACCTCAGTGCAGCATTTGATACTGTTGATCACTCCATCCTGTTAGAACGCCTGGAGAACTGGGTCGGCCTCTCTGGTACAGCTCTCAACTGGTTTAAATCCTACTTAAAGGACTTTTTTGTATCAGTAGGTAACTTTACATCAGAGATGACAAAAATCACATGTGGGGTTCCCCAAGGGTCCATCCTGGGTCCCCTCCTTTTCAATATCTACATGCTCCCTTTAGCCCAGATAATAAAAAACAACATCAGCTACCATAACTATGCAGACGACACACAGCTCTACATCACCATGTCACCAGGTGACTATGAACCAATTCAGGCACTGAGTAAATGCCTAGAAGAAATCAATACATGGATGTGCCAAAATTTTCTTCAGTTGAATAAAAACAAAACTGAAGTAATATAATTTGGACCAATAGAGGAGAGATCAAAAGTTAGCACACAGCTTCAGTCGCTTCAGCTAAAAACCACCAATCAGGCCCGAAATCTGGGAGTAGTGATGGACTCAGACCTGAACCTCCAAAAGCATCTAAAGACAGTTACAAGGTCGGCTTTCTATCACCTGAAGAACATTTCTAGGATTAAAGGACTGATGTATCAGCAGGATCTGGAAAAACTAATCCATGCGTTTATATTTAGTAGAATTGATTACTGCAACGGTGTTTTCACAGGTCTGCCTAAAAAGTGGATCAGACAGCTGCAGCTGATCCAGAACGCTGCTGCCCGCGTCCTCACTAAGACTAAGAAAGTAGAGCACATCACCCCAGTTCTAAAGTCCTTACACTGGCTCCCTATATCTCAGAGAATAGACTTTAAAATACTTCTGTTAGTCTATAAATCCCTGAATGGCTTAGCACCTAAATACATCACAGACTTGTTATCAGGGCATCAACCCTCCAGACCACTCAGGTCTTCTGGCTCCAGCCTGCTCTGCAGAACCAGAACCAGAACCAGAACCAGACACGGAGAAGCAGCATTTAGTTCCTATGCTCCGCTTATCTGGAACAAACTTAAAGAAAATTGTAAAGGTGTGGAAAGCCTGAGTTCCTTTAAATCAAGATTAAAAATATTTGTTTAGAATTGCCTTCAACAGTTCTAGTTAACTGAATCACCACTTTTTTGTTCTATTTTCTACCTACATTTTTCCTACTTGCTTTTATTCTGTTTTATTTTGCTATATTTTAATCATGTAAAGCACTTTGCATTGTCCTTTTACTGAATTGTGCTATATAAATAAATTTGCCTTGCCTTGCCTTACTTGCAGCATGCGTCAGCGTTTGGGCTGGGGCTCCTGAGATATGGAAGTCGGGAGCTCACAGCGTCTGCTCGTGATCGAAGCACAGGGCCGGAGCTGACAGATTCGGGGCCAGTGGGGCTTTGGGGCAACGGCAGGCAGACCGAACAGGGCTTTCCGGGTTCGTGATCCTTGATTCAGAACAAGGTCGGGTCCGAGAGAGCAGAGGTTCACTAATAATCCAAAAGGGTTATCCAAGAGCGAGGTCGGGTTTCAGTCCGGGTCCAAATACAGGAGGCAGGCAGACAGAGTCAGAGGGGGGACAGGTAGGCTCGGAAACGAAGGACAGAACTGGTTTAGTAACTGACTGGCAAACAAGGACGACCGCTGGATTCCTCTAACCGGTGGGCTAAAGATAGTGATGGGTCCGGCAACACCGATGCGTCGGCGCATGTGTCGATCTCATAGAGCGAAACCCGTGTCAATGTGTGTATTGCTACGGAAAAGTCACGTGACCAATACAGCGCCTGTTTCGAACTGACTGACGCGCCAAACTGTTTCTGTTCCCTCTAAGCTGCACGCGACGCGTGTGCATTCGCGCACAGCAGAGCTATGCTGCGCAGTAAAGAAAATCCAAGCTGAACTGTAAACAAAATAACGGTTAATAATGGTTAATTTTTAACCATTTTGCAACTCTGGTGTGATGGTGTTGTACCACAGTCTCGCTCTGTGAGCGCCAGGTGCTGATCAGAGCGCACCACTGATGGATGGGTTCTGCAACGCCTTTTTGGTTGGCCGGGTTGCGCTGTGTGTCTTTGTTCTGAGCGTCGTTTCAGAAAAAACGGCTGATCTACACTGAGTAGAAAGTTGCTACTCTGAGTAGTTCTTCCTTCCTTTGTCATACTCAGCATGTCCGATTTCAGAACAGATGATATCAGTCAGGTAACTAAACACAGCGCCCGATCAACCATTTGTAAAAAGTAAAAAAGCCAGTCCACAAGCATCCTCCTTCACATTATTTATTGACTGTATCTAAAAAAAACAAAACAAATATATGTTTAATTCAGATGAAAATATAAAATAATACAATGCAACATACAATCATTTAAATTGTATTGTGTATACTTGGTCATCAAATCAGTGTCAGTTAACTCTGTCAACCAGGTTGCCTGTAGGGATTTTTAAGGTCCAGCAGGTGTCAGTATTCAGTGACACAGTATCAATACAGTTTGCCAATGTGTCGAAACGTTTCATGATGCCTCATCGACCCATCACTAGCTAAAGACGAACTAGCACTGGAGTCTTCTTCTTCTTCTTCTTGTTGATTTTATTGGCGGTTGGCAACAAACTTTAAGTAGCATTACCGCCACCTACTGGTATGGAGTGTGGTTCGAAATGGACTATCAACTTATATAATTATTTATCTCTTCCTACTCCTACCTTTAATATATAATTTAACTAAATGAATTTCCTATTTATATATACCTACATACTCTCATCCATTTTTATATATGTCTTTATAATCCACCCCCCTAGATCATGCACCCATTCACACACACACCTATTTTAATCATATTCTTTGAAATAATTTAGTTTTCTTTAAATATTTAATAATTATTTGTATATGTTTACTCCCCGAATTCTTCCTCAAAATATCTATCAAATTAATCTTTTCCTTAATACATTCAAACTCTCTTTTCATACACCTTCTTTCTCTTTCATACTTATGGCATTCTAACATAACATGTTCTATCGTTTCATATCTGTCACAATACTCACATTTTCCATTATTATGCTTTTGTATTTTAAAAAGTGTATAATTAAGACCTGTATGCCCTAATCTTATTCTTGTTATCACCCTTCCTTCCTTTCTATTTCTTCTTTCATTTCTTTTCTCTCCTACTATCTTCTGTATTTTATAAAACCATCTTCCTGTTTTTTCTTCATCCCACCTTTTTTGCCATTTTTCCATCAGTTTTTCTTTAACCATACTCTTTCCCTCATCTTGTTTTAACTTTAAAACTAATATTATTATGAATTGCCCTTTTTGCCATATTATCTGCCCTCTCATTTCCTTCTACCCCTATATGAGCTGGAATCCATACAAATACAACTACCAGCCCCATATTCTGTATTCTATACAATGTATAAAATATTTCTAATAATATATCCATCCTACTATCTGATTGAACATTTTTAATACTTAATAATGCTGAACTTGAATCTGAACATATCACTGTTTTTAATGGTTTTATTTCTTCCACCCATTGCAAGGCTAACAATATTGCCAACATTTCTCCTGTGTATACTGATAACCCATCTGTGCTCCGTTTTCCTATTTTTACTTCGAATTCTGGCACCACAACAGCTACTCCTATCTTTCCATTTATCTTTGACGCATCTGTATAAATTTGAATATATTTGTAATATTTGTTTATATGTATCTGTACTGAATATTTATCTACCGTGTATGATTTATCTTGTTTCTTTTCTATTATTGACATGTCTACATTTGCTTCTGGTAAAATCCATGGCGGTATTATTGACATTGGTGTTTGACTTATTTCTAAAATATCAATCTTGAATTCTTTTATTTTATTTCCAATATTCCATCCAAAACTCCTCATTTCTTTCTTTTCTTTTTCCCAACATGGACCTAAAATTTCCCGAGTTGGATGATCCATTTTATTGCTTTGTAAATTTAACCAGTAATTTATTTCTAGTTTTGTTCTTCTTAAATCTAATGGCATTTCTCCCATTTCTACTTCTATTGCAGCTGTTGGTGTGGTTTTAAATGCTCCAGTACATATTCTTATTGCCTGATGTTGAATTATGTCTAATTTATTCAGATGTGTTTTAGCTGCTGAACCGTAAACTATGCACCCAAAGTCTATGTTAGATCTTATCATTCCATTATAAATCTGCTTCATTGATTTTCTATCTGCTCCCCAGTCACTGCCAGCCAAGCATCTTAAAATATTTAAGATTTTCTTACACTTATCAACCACTTTTTGAATATGTATATTCCAGTTTAGTTTTTCATCAAACCATATTCCTAAAAATTTTATACACTTTACTTGTTCTAATTCCTGATTATATAATTTTAATTTTATTTCCTTGTTTATTTTTTTGTGAATATCATTACTTTTGTCTTTTCAACTGAAAACTTGAATCCCCATTGCAACGCCCATTTTTCTATTTCAATGATAACCTTTTGTACTTTCTTTACCATATGATCTACATTTTTCCCTCTTTTCCAGACCGCTCCATCATCTGCAAATAATGAACATCCTATTTCTTTTCCAATACCATTAAACACATCATTTATCATAATTAAGAACAGTAAAGGACTTATAATGCTTCCTTGCGGAGTTCCATTTTCTACCTTATATTTTTCTGAATACTCTTCCCCTATTCTCACTTGTATTTTTCTATTTGTTAAAAAGTCTTTAATCCATTTAAATAATTTTCCTTTAATATCCAACATATATAATTTAATCAATAATCCCTCCACCCACATCATATCGTATGCTTTTTCTATGTCAAAAAATACTGCCACCACACTTTCTTTATTTACTTGTGCTCTTCTAATTTCATGTTCTAAACATAACGTTGGATCATTAGTGCTCCTCCCTTTTCTAAACCCACTTTGATACTTTGACATATATCCTTTACTATTTAAATAATAAACCATCCTATTGTTAATCATTCTTTCCATTATTTTACATAAATTGGATGTTAAAGCTATTGGTCTGTAGTTTCCTGGGTTTGAATTATCTTTTCCTGGTTTTGCTATTGGTATTATAACTGATTCCTTCCAATTCATTGGTAATTTTCCTTCCTCCCAAATTTTATTATATACTTGCAATATTACATCTTTTGATTTCTCACTAAGTTGTCTTATCATTCTATAACAAATCTTATCTTTACCTGGTGCTGTATTTTTTGTCTTCCTGAGTGCAGAATTCAATTCAGCTTTTGTGAACTCAACATTTAACAAATTATTTGTTTCTTCAATATTCTCTAATAGCTCTTTATATTTAAGTTTTGTATTTTCTCTCCCTGTCCTTCCCTCTTCACTTATATTATTTGAACTATGAACTTTACTAAATGTTCTTGCCAATGTTTCAGCTTTATCTTCATCTCTTACTATATTTATATTATCCATTTTTAATATAGGATATTCAAACTCTTTCTTTTTGCCATTCATTCTTTTAATTATTTTCCATATTTTTTCCATTTTGGTTTCTCTCCCTATTGTACTACAGAAATTCCTCCAATAATCTCTTTTTGCGTTCTTAATAGTTCTTCTTACCATTGCTTGCTTTCTTTTATAATCAATTAAATTTATATAAATCGGATTCCCTTTTAATACCTTAAATGCTTTATTTCTTATCTTTATTGCTTTTTTACATTCATCTGTCCACCATGGCACCATTTTCTTATCACTTCTACATCCTGTTTTCTTTATTGAATTATCTGCTGCTTCCATAATTATTTTGCAAATTTCTAGATTAACTTCATCTATATCCCTTGTCATATCTACTTTCTCTAAATTTATTTGACTCAAATACCTAAATTTAATCCAATCTGCTTTATTAAAATTCAGTTTTTTATTTACCTTTATATTCTTATTTAGATTTAATCCTACCTTAACTACGATGGGATAATGATCACTACCTATTGTTGTATTTTTATCAATGAACCACTCGCATATACCAGCTAAAACATTTGAAACAATTGTTAAATCTAAAACTGATTCCATCCCTGTTCTTACATTGATTCTTGTTCCCCTACCAGCATTAATACATACAAGATTTTTCACCTCCATTAATTCCTCTATAACTTTTCCATTTTTATCATTACTTTTACCCCATAATGTACTATTTGCATTAAAATCCCCACACCAAATTACTTTCTCTTCCAAATATACCATTAACTCCTCCATTATTTCAATTGATAATGTTTTGCATGGATTGTAAAAATTTATTATTTTGAATTTACTTTCTTGTTCCCATATATCAACTATTATAAATTCAAGTTCTTTCCCCTTCCCTAATACCTGATATTGTATCCCTTGTTTTATAAATATTGCACATCCTCCTCCCCCTCCCTCCTGTCGATCTCTTCTTACACTATTATATCCCTTAATCACAAAATCTAATGTTGTTTTTAACCATGTTTCCTGAACACAAATAATTTCTGGTTTTTCCTCAAGACTATCAACATAACCCTTAAATTCCTGTCCGTTAGCAATTAAACTTCTTGCATTCCATTGTAATATTAACATTAATTATTTTCAGCTGATGGTCCTGATCTCCCATCCCCCTCCAGCTTTTTGTTTATGTTCTCCCATGATCCCTCTTTAAACCCCAAATATTTTTCTGCTCCTCTCACTATTATTTTGATTTTCTCAGTTTTATGCTTGACTTGGTCGGTGCAGTTGATAACATATGCTATAAATAGTATTAATTTTTCTACTGACACTGTGATATTTTCTTCTAACTGCACTTTGCTTTAGCACTGGAGTCTGGTCTCAGGTCTGGTTAAGTAGTGGGATATGCAGGTGAAGCAGGTAAAAGTTGATTGCAGCAGGGGTGGAGCTAGGCAGGTGTGTAGAATGAGTGAGCAGGTCAGACCAGCACCAGAACACAGATCGTTACAAAAATAGCTAATTGTTTCAGGTTATTGTGACTGAAAGTCAACTCGCATGAATGAAATATCTGCTGATGTTTCTTCAACATCAGACTGAATTCTGCAGAACAAAGAGAGGAGACGTCGTCCTTGACCGTTTCAAACTGACCGTTGAACCAAAGTAAATATTTGCTTTAAGGTGACAGAAAGCAGAAACCTCCAGAGGCTGGACAGAGAACCTGCTCACATGAACCAAGAAGCTCAGAATCTGCTGTTGTAAAGGCTTTAGTGGATAAATCTGCTGTGGAGGATTCCTGATGTGATTCCTCTGCTCTTCTCAGATTTATAAAACTGGACGTAAAAACAAAGATATGTTCATTTCTAAACGATCAAAGCTGGAGGTCAGAACAGTGTTTGCAGCTTTTTAAAATCAGTTTTTATCTTTCTTTGGAGAATGTGGCAAATGATTAAAGAGCAAAAACCTTCAATAATTTGAACAGAATAGAACTAAACAGGCTGAGGATTGTTTTCATAAGGCTTTATATTTTTTTATTCTTTTACAGCTTCTAAGTGTTTTATTTCTGAGTCCATGAATCCAAGCAGAGCTCTGGTCTGGTTTAACCTTCATGACTCTTTGAAGGAAGTCAAAAAGGACTTCATCTGGTGGAGATCCTCCAGGTCAAGGCAGCAGATTGCTCCCATGAACAAAGGTGTTGGGAACATTTCTGAGGTCATGGAGGCTGATCTTCTCCTCTAGCACCACAGCCACGTTAAAGATGTCCAAAGGAAAGGCGTCTGTCAGAGGGCCGTCGTCAGCAACCAGGATCCCAGCCTCCATTCCCTCCATCATCTAGTCCAGGGTTTCTCCACCAGCCTGATAACAAATCCATGCAGACTGCCTTGTTTAAATGGACTCAAACGGCTTCAGCAAAGAGGGAATTTGCTGTGTGAAGCACCTTTAGCAGAAGATCTGCCTTTGTGTCTAGTCTCAGAACTAGAAGCAGACAGAAACAGGTTAGGAAACATTTAGCAGCTATAAACAGCTTTGTGAATCTGCCCCAGTTTGTACCTCTGTCTGTGAAACAACCTTCTTCCCATCAAACATGTAGAAATCCAGCTGAGAACCCAGATATCCAGATAAACACGACTAAGGAAACGTTGTTTCTGTTAACTTCAGCAGCTGAATGTCTGGATTGTAATAATAATCGTGAAGTGATGCTAATTATGAGTCACTGCTGATTGATGATAAGGTGTTACTGTTGTTCAGCTTCCTTGCTCTAGTTTGTAAACTGGGAATAAAATGATTCAGATGATAAATTTTCCTTCTGTGTAATTCACTGTATAATAAATATGTTTCAGAATCAGAGAAAACTTTTTATCTGCTAGCAGGAAAAATGCATCATCTGGTGATGAGATCCAGGGTTCAGGTTTGTGTTCATCACCAGCAAAGGTTCAGTAAATGAAAGCATCTGAGATCTTAGTTGTAACCATGAAAATGGTGATTTAATTGGGAATATTTCACAGACATGTACATCTTTACATTTTAACAAACATTTCTGTTTTCATGCTGAAGTTTTAATTAACATTCATGAAGAAAACTGAAAGGGATGTTTAACTTCCCTGAATTGATGAACTTTGCATTTTGGGAGAAAGATCAATCAAAAGATCAAAACAGCTTCTTCAAGCTTTAAAACCTCAGGAACTTTTTTGTTATTGAAGAAATTAAGTTTTGAAATAAATTGAGTTCCCCTCCTATAACCTCAATGGCTAGAAAAGGAATTAAATAAACATACAAAAAAAAACTGAGAGTAGTTTATACTTTAACTATTAGAAAACTCTTGTTGCACAGAAAATTACTGATGAATGACGTGAAAAACCTGAACAGAAAACCTTGACAGCAAAGATACTAAAATGATTGAATTAAAAACATCAGAAGGAATAAAACAGATCAAATATACTTCAGTTTACTTGAGTTTACAAAACTCGGCAAAGTTTTTGTAAAAGTTGTAAACCCTAATTCCAGCATGTAGCGGCTGAGTGAAGGTGGTCTGGACTTTGTGGAGGAGAGTCATGGTTTCAGAGACGCTGTAGAAGGACAGAATACCTGCTCTGTGATCCAGGTACACTCTTACTCTGGAGGAACCAGGACCTGAGATGGAGGTCCAGATGCTGTTGTGACCAAATTCATAACCTCCTTGGTAACAATACAATGCCCAAGATTTGTCATTATATCCAAATAAACATTGATGTGATATGATGAGCTCTGAAGCCTGACTGAAACTCCTCAAGTAGGTCATTACTTTGTAAATGTTGATTAGCAACTACTTTCTCAAGAATTTTAGCTAAGAAAAGAAGATTAGATATAGGTCTGTAATTTACTAACTCATCTTGATCAAGAGATGGTTTCTTAAGTAAAGGTTTAATAACAGCTACTTTAAAAGCCTGTGGTACATATCCATTTACCAAGGATAGATTAATCATGTCCAAAATAGGACCACTGATCAGAGGGAATACCTCCCTAAACAACTTGGCTGGGATTGGGTCTAACATACAGGTAGAAGGTTTAGATGAAGCTAAAATTTTAGATAGCTCAGAAAGCTCTACTGCTTTTAAACAGTTCAGACACTGCGCAGGTTCTAAGGATTCCTCCAATGCTGCCTCACTTACTGAGGACGAGGTAATCATGTTTGGAAGGATGCCAATTATTTTATTTTTAATGGAATCAATTTTATTTATGAAGAATCCCATAAAATCATTACTGCTAAGAGCTAAGGGAATGGATGGATCAACAGAGCTGTGACTCTGTGTAAGTTTGGCAACTGTACTGAAGAGAAATCTAGGATTATTCTTATTCTCCTCAATTAATGATGAAAAATATGCTGCTCTAACTCTGCGAAGGGTCTTGTTATACAACAATAGACTGTTCTTCCAGATTAGGTAGGATTCCTCTTGGTGTGTAGAGCGCCATTTTCTCTCCAATTTCCTAACATTGTGCTTCAAGGAACGCAGCTCTGAATTAAACCAAGGAGCCAGCTTCCTGTGAATAATCACCTTCTTTTTCAAGGGAGCTACATTGTCTAATGCAGAACGCAATGACGAAGTCATACCGTTTACAAAGACATCTATTTGTGAATTGGAAGAAACAACATTGCTGCCATCTACAGGGCATTTCTGCAATACGGAGGATATTAAAAAGGGGACAGACTCTTTAAGTTTTGATACAGCATTATCCGATAAAGATCTACTATAATGGAACCCTCTTTTGGGGGTGGAGAACTCAGTTAGATTAAACTCAAATGTTATTAAAAAATGATCAGATAGGACAGGGTTGTGAGGAAATACTGTTAATTCCTCACAATCAATGCCATATGTCAGCACAAGGTCTAAAGTATGGAGCCAAGAGTGCGTCGGTTTATGCACATTTTGAGCAAAACCAATTGAATCTAGGATAGTTTTAAAGGCTACACTAAGGTTATCACATTCTGTGTCAACATGGATGTTAAAATCACCCACTATAATAGCCTTAACAGTATTTAAATCAGATAAGAAATCTGACAACTCATCTAAAAACTGAGTGTAAAGGCCTGGTGGACGATACAAAACAACAAACAGAAGAGGTTTTATTGCTTTGCAGTTTGGATGAGGGAAACTGAGGGTTTAATGTTCAAAAGAACTGTAGTTATTAATTGGCCTGGGACTAATTAATAAATCAGACTGAAAGATGGTTGCCACTCCTCCTCCTCTTCCCACAGATCTGGGAATGTGGAAATTTGAATAATTGGAGGGAGTTGACTCATTTATACTAACGTAGTCCTCTTGTAGCCAGGTTTCTGTGAGACAAAACAAATCAATCTGTTTATCAGAAATCAATTCGTTAAGTAACAAAGTCTTTGGAGGGACAGACCTTATATTTAATAGACCACATTTAATTGTTTTATTTTTAGGTTCAAGGTGAACCGTATTGATTTTTATTAGGTTTTTATGATTTGTTCCTTTTAGATAAGTTTTTGATCTGTTAAGTTTTGGCCGTGGGAAAGACACCGTCTCAATAGGATAATGGATGGGTAACAGTACAGAAGCTGCAGAGAGGTGTGTTAAACTACGGCTCTGCTTCCTGGTCTGGACCCTGGGTTGTCAGCATTTAGGAGGACTAATAAATCCGGCCAGATTTCTAGAAAGAAGAGCTGCACCATCCAAAGTAGTGTGGCAACCTGGGGGGTGGATGGATTTTCTTTTTTTTTTTTATGAAACCCAAATGTAAGATGTTAAAGTTAATATGGGATACCAACAACGCCACCTGGAATAACTCCAGGAAAATAAAATAGTAAGGACACAGGTAAGTTCTACTGGAAATGAGACAGGATTCAAATAGTTTTACAAAAGTTTATTAAACACTACACGTCTTTTGTTTAAAAAGAATCACAATAATCAGCAATTGAATGGTTAAAACAGTGAATGCATTTTATTTAAATTGATTATAAAATATTTTAAATTTCAAAAGGAAACTGAGGCTTACCAGTGGGGGGGGGGGGAGAGTGGTGAGAAAAGGGGCAACGTCCAGTGAAGAAAAGGGATCACCCTGGACACTACAAAAACACGGCAAACAAAAAAAAGAAGGTGCTCCAACAAAACACACAAAATAAGACACCGCCACCAGGGATCACCACCGCCACCACAGAAGCCTCAGTCCCTAAAAGAAAGGCAAAAATGAAACGATATGAGTAAAACAGTGGTACAATAGCACTACAATATTGCACTTTTTCCCGGATGGTAGTGTCATCAATGCTCCCGGCAGCAGGGGGAAAGTCCAGATTGGTCCTTTTAAGAATTTCTTTAGGCGAAACAGTTCTTTATAGGCAAAACAGCAGCGAGTGTCAAATCCAGTATTATGGTGGTCAAAGACTCATCAGGAAGCTAAAAAAATAGAGCAGATCATCAATACAACTGCTGATGAAAACTAGTATTTGTGATAGCCGCTTACCTGTTTCATTACCAGGCTGCCAAATAAACGGAGTCACAATTCCGCCTATGCAGCGCAGCTGTAACAAAATGCTGTGTGAAGGCTTTATTTATATGGGGTGGATGTTATCTAGCCACGCTAGCCCTTACCTTCCCAGCACCAAGCAAACACAAACAGATCAGTCCAGGTTTTGGAGGAGCAACGAAAGAAGCTAAACAGAGCAGACCAAACTACATTAATAACTAAGATTAAAGCTAACAAAACAAAGAAACAGCCACGCTCACCCAGCACAGTTCAGCAGACACAGGAACCAAAATGATACGACGTCATGACGCAAGCAACTTCGTGGCGGGTGGATACCTGCTTATATGCAGCAGCCGAAATAGACCTTAAAGTGGCAGCGTACCATTTATGCTGCTACAGTCTACCCCCCCAGCTTGCGTCGACGCCCCGACGACGACCCCAAAAACACTAGCACCAAGGTCTAAATAGTGCAGAAGCAGCATTGCAGTGTGCATCAGGAGAGTTTGCAGCCCCATGCACTAATCCTGTCGCTCTTGGGAGATGGTGGACATTGGAGTGCTGACCTGCTGTTGAGCGTGCAGTTCTTCTCATTACCCTTGGAGGGCCCTCATCTTTTCTTGAGCTGGCAGATGTTGAAGGCGCTTCAGGAGGATATATCTCAGCAGACTGAAGAACCGTGTCATTTCTGGCCATGGGTGGGTTGACTGGCAAAGAAGGCGGTGGTTGGTGGACATTTAACCTCAAAAACAAATCAGAATCAATTTCATCCTCAGAGGATGAATCACTTAACAGGGGTTCCCCAGCTGGTGATGCTGGGACATCATTGCAAACAACTGGCTTCAGTAGAGACCTGTGGACCCTTTTAATTTTGTTCAGCTCATCTGCAGGAGCCACAGTGTAAACTGCTCCGGTGTCACCCAGTACTTTTAGGACCTTATACACCTTGGAGCACCACAGATCCTGAATTTTGTGTCTTCCCTGTTGATTGGTGTCTCGCAGTAGGACAAGTTGACCTTCATGCAGAGGAGAATCTTGAACATGCTGGTCATTATTTCTTTTTCTCCTATCTGCAGCAATCTTCAGCTTCTCCCTGGCTTCCTCAAAAGCCAGTTGCAAGCGTGTCTGGTGCTCTGCAACCCACTTGTCAACACTGCCAGCACTTGGTTCTGATACATGGCCCAGCAGAAAGTCTAAAGGAAGCCTAGGTTGTTGGCCAAACATCAGAAAGAAGGGACTTTCTCCAGTGCTTTGATGTGGTGTGGTGTTATAACAAAAGACAACTTGTGGCAAATAAGAGGTCCATGCTCTTTTACTGGTGGTGGGGAGGGTACGCAACAGATTATGAAGTGTACGATTAAACCTTTCACATTGTCCATTTCCAGCAGGGTGGTACGGTGTGGTCCTGGACTTCTTGATGCCATAGAATTGACAAAGTTGCTGAATAAGGGAGCTTTCAAAATTACGCCCCTGGTCCGAATGAACACGGGCTGGTACCCCAAACTTTGAAAACCACTCGGTCACCAGGACATGAGCCACAGTAGAGGCACGTTGATCTCTGGTTGGTATGGCCAGGGTGTACTTACTAAAAACATCAGTTAAGATGAGCACATTCTCCCGTCCATCTTGAGAAGGCTCCAGGATTGTGAAGTCCATTGCCAGAATCTCATTGGGTCGTGACGCCAGCAAATGGCCCATGTAGGTTCGTGCACGAGGTTGAGTATCTTTTGCTACTTGGCATCGCTCACATAACCTACACCAATCAACAACATCAGAGGACATTTTTGGCCAGTAACATCTTGTCCTCAGGAGTGAGAGAGTTCTGTCCACACCTTGATGGCCATGGTCCTGATGAGCCTGCGTCAGAACCTCCTTCTTCAAGGCTGTGGGCAGCAACAGCTGTAACATCTCCTCAGCACCATCGGGACGGAAGGTCTTACGGTGGAGGACACCATCCTTCTCCACCAGCCGATCCCACTGCCTCAGGAATGCTAACAAAGACAAAGATAAATTCTTTCGCTCTGTGCGATCAGGTTGTTTCTTGCGGGCCCAGAAGGTCCATAGTTCCTGCAAAACTGGGTCAGCATGTTGTAATACTTGCACATCCTTTGTGGTGCGTTCAGGGAGGACTGTAATGGCAGCTTGCGTAGCATCCTGTCTCTCCATCATCAGCTGCAGGGATTCAGGCAGGCTACTCCCTGGAAGAAGAGCACCAACCTGTTCTCCGGTAGATGGATGTTTTCTGGAAAGGGCATCGGCGTTCCTGTTCGTACGCCCTGACCGGTACTGAATCTTGAAGTCAAAGGAGGCAAGTTGTGCAGCCCATCGGTGATCAGTGGCACCCAGCTTGGCAGTACTAAGATAACTAAGGGGATTGTTATCAGTGAACACAAGACATTTATGGCCCAACAAGTACTCTCTGAATTTTTCAGTCATGGCCCATTTAAGGGCTAAAAATTCAAGTTTCATGGAGCTGTAGTTATCCATATTGCGTTCAGTTGGCCTTAATCCTCGGCTGGCGTAAGCAATAGGACGCACCACCCCGTCCTGTTGTTGGGAGAGGACAGCACCCAGACCACCTTGGCTCGCATCAACCTCTAGAATAAAAGGCAGAGAAAAGTCAGCGTAGGCTAGCACAGGTGAGGTAGTTAGCCTCCTTTTCAATTCATCAAAGCTCTGTTGGTGTTCTGCAGTCCAGCCCTCGGCGATGTCCTGTCTTAGCCGCTTTTTTGTTTTTGAACTGCTTAACTGTGCCACTAGTTGGTGAAGGGGCGCAGCCAGCTCGGCAAAGCCTGCAACAAACCGCCGATAGTAGCTGGCGAACCCAAGGAAGGACCTCAGCTCTGTGGATGTGCTGGGGCGCTGCCAGTTAGCCACTGCTTCAATTTTAGATGGATCAGTTGCAACACCTTTGCTAGAAATGACATGGCCTAGGTATTTAACTTCTGGCTGAAGAAAAGAGCATTTTGTCAACTTTGCCTTGAGACCCTCTTTCTTCAGGCGTCCAAGCACCATCCCCAGGCGCTCCAAATGCTGTTCCACGGTGGAAGAAAACACAACTATGTCATCAAGATACAGCAATAATGTCTGATTCTGTTTGTCAGAGAAAATACGCTGCATAAGTCTCTGAAATGTACTGGGCGCATTACAGAGGCCAAATGGCATTCTATTCCACTCGAATAGCCCAAATGGGGTGCAGAACGCCGTTTTATGACGATCTGCTTCTGCAACAGGTACCTGGTTGTAACCACTTGCCAAGTCCAGAGTAGAGAACCAGCAAGCACCTGTAAGTGCATCCAACGACTCCTCAATGCGTGGTAATGGGAAGGCATCTTTGCGGGTTTTACTGTTAAGCTGCCGATAGTCCACACACATCCTCAGGCTCCCATCCTTCTTTTTGACTAGCACAATGGGAGATGCATAGGGGCTGCAGCTTTCTCTGATCACATTAGTACTAAGTAGCTGATTAATGTGATTCTTTACTGCTTCATAGTCTGACGGTGGTATACGCCGGTATCGCTGGTTTACAGGGGTCTCATCAATAAGGGGTATGTCATGACTAATTATGTTCGTACACCCCAAATCACTGTCATTTTCTGCAAAAACTGACGAATAATCCCTAAGAAGGGTCCTCAGCTGCCCCTGATGTGTGCTGGGCAATTGGGAGAGGTCAATGGCCTCAATTTGGTCCTGCACTGTTGGGGCTACAACCTGAGAGGACACCTTAGCTGTATATGAGGGCTCTTCTTTAACACCGGCAGGCAGACTAATAACATTAACATGATGCAGAGTACCTACGACAGTACGTGGATAAAGCAAGATATCTGTAGAGCCTACATTAACAACTGGTATGTAGGCTGTGCCTCGCACCACACGGACCAGGGCAGGAGAAGCAAGCAAACCTCCAGGCAAACCTGCCTCAGGAGGCTCAAATAGTACAGCCTGTGACAGCTGATCAGAGCATGTAGCAGCCACAAGCTTCATAACCCCACCTGGGACCCTGCATGCTGCACGACCTCTGACCTTTACCTTCCCCACACAGTCTGATGGGCCCTGCAGGCTTGCCTGATGGCACTTTTGCAATGCGGGCCAGATTTCATGAGGGGCCTGGGGGACATTGTCCTGACTGAACAACCCTGCGCCATGCTGCACAAAAAGCTCATGATAGCATTTTTGGATTACATTCATGCCCAAAACACCTGGTGTGGGAGCCACTTTGCCAGGAGGATCTTTTACAATTAAAACCCCGCAGTTTGGGATGTCTTTGCCACAAAGTTTAACACTAAGCTCTATGTAGCCAAGGTAGGGGATATTTAACCCATTTGCTGCCTTAAGCTGCAACCAGTGACAAGGGCGTAAACCATCAGGGCCCCCAGACTTGAAATGATCCTTAAAGAAACTTTCTGTAAGGGTTGACACCATAGAACCAGTGTCAATTAGACAGGGCACCTGAACACCTCCCAAACACACATCTAAATGAGGACACGATGCAACAAGCTTTGGCGTATCCATACCATTATATGGTGCTGTAACTGAGCCAATAGTGGCCCCACCCGAACTGCGGCTCAACAATTCAGTGGGCACTAGTTTTCCGAGACCGCAGAGCTATGAGGCAGGGAATTTGAGGGCTGCTGAGAGCCTTGAGTGCGAAAATGGGAAGGGACACGTACACCATCACATTCCCTAGCATAATGGCCTGGCTGTTGGCACCGTCTACAGACTATAGGGACATTACGAGGGGGACGACTCTGTTGGTGAGTTTGACTAAGAGAGGCAATACTCTGAGTGAGTTGATTTAATTGCTCTTGTTGTTGCGCCAACATATCACGCAGAGACCTCAATTCTGACCCCTGATCCCTTGAACTGATCTGAGAAGTGCCATGGACAGCATACTGAAATCCAAGTGATGGAACTGAAAGACTGCGAGCCCTACTACCGCCTGTTGATCCCTCCCGTTCCCACCTAATAGCTTCAGATCTGACGTCAAGTAAAGTAGCTGCAGGTTTCTCCCGTACAAACTGTTTTAATGCACGCCGCAGTGGACCATCTAAAACATGCTCCACAAACTGATCCCTTAAAAATACAGCAGCATTAACCATGCTAGTGGGCGCAGAAACCTTAACCCTCTCCATTAATCCCATTAGTGCAAGGGAAAATTCTTGAAGGGTTTCACCCTCCTGCTGCTTTCTAGAAAAGAAAGCCTCTTGCAACGAGACATAGGAATCGGTACAACCATATACCTCTTTTAGCACTCTAATAATGCAAGCTGGATCAGTCCGTTCAGCACTAGGACGGTATCTAAGTTCCTCTCGTGCCTCACCCTCCAGATGATCATACAAATAAAAAGCCTGATCAACAGGTGATAAGTGGCGTGCCCTCATACAGGCCTCAGCCTCCTCCAACCACTCATTTAACCCTATTCCTGATCTTCCCCGGAACATCGGACATTTCCTGTCACGAGGCACGAACACCAACCTCTCTGACACAGGTGGACCCGGGGCAGGCAAAGCACTCTGAAATGGGCTGGGAGTAGAAGGAGCAGTAGAAGTACCTGGGGCAGAGCGTGACTGTTCCTGTCGTAATTGTTCGTTGTCTGCTTTCAATTGGGCAATCAAGTCCCGCATTTCTTGGATCTCCTCCTCCATGACCTGGATCCTTTGTGATTAATGGGCTCGCTGCTGTTTTGCCTGTACACACAGCACAATTCTCTTCCAAAGCAAACAAAATACAACACCACTACACAAAAAAAAACAAAACAACAACAACAACAAAACAAAACTAACGAATCAAGTCTCACTTTACACAGCAGAATCCTGTCAACAACGCCAATTTGTGGCAACCTGGGGGGTGGATGGATTTTCTTTTTTTTTTTTTATGAAACCCAAATGTAAGATGTTAAAGTTAATATGGGATACCAACAACGCCACCTGGAATAACTCCAGGAAAATAAAATAGTAAGGACACAGGTAAGTTCTACTGGAAATGAGACAGGATTCAAATAGTTTTACAAAAGTTTATTAAACACTACACGTCTTTTGTTTAAAAAGAATCACAATAATCAGCAATTGAATGGTTAAAACAGTGAATGCATTTTATTTAAATTGATTATAAAATATTTTAAATTTCAAAAGGAAACTGAGGCTTACCAGTGGGGGGGGGAAGAGTGGTGAGAAAAGGGGCAACGTCCAGTGAAGAAAAGGGATCACCCTGGACACTACAAAAACACGGCAAACAAAAAAAAGAAGGTGCTCCAACAAAACACACAAAATAAGACACCGCCACCAGGGATCACCACCGCCACCACAGAAGCCTCAGTCCCTAAAAGAAAGGCAAAAATGAAACGATATGAGTAAAACAGTGGTACAATAGCACTACAATATTGCACTTTTTCCCGGATGGTAGTGTCATCAATGCTCCCGGCAGCAGGGGGAAAGTCCAGATCGGTCCTTTTAAGAATTTCTTTAGGCGAAACAGTTCTTTATAGGCAAAACAGCAGCGAGTGTCAAATCCAGTATTATGGTGGTCAAAGACTCATCAGGAAGCTAAAAAAATAGAGCAGATCATCAATACAACTGCTGATGAAAACTAGTATTTGTGATAGCCGCTTACCTGTTTCATTACCAGGCTGCCAAATAAACGGAGTCACAATTCCGCCTATGCAGCGCAGCTGTAACAAAATGCTGTGTGAAGGCTTTATTTATATGGGGTGGATGTTATCTAGCCACGCTAGCCCTTACCTTCCCAGCACCAAGCAAACACAAACAGATCAGTCCAGGTTTTGGAGGAGCAACGAAAGAAGCTAAACAGAGCAGACCAAACTACATTAATAACTAAGATTAAAGCTAACAAAACAAAGAAACAGCCACGCTCACCCAGCACAGTTCAGCAGACACAGGAACCAAAATGATACGACGTCATGACGCAAGCAACTTCGTGGCGGGTGGATACCTGCTTATATGCAGCAGCCGAAATAGACCTTAAAGTGGCAGCGTACCATTTATGCTGCTACAGTCGGATGGATGCCGTCTCTCCGGATCAGACCAGGTTTTCCCCAGAAAGTTCTCCAGTTATCAATGTAGCCCACGTCGTTTTCAGGACACCACCTAGACAACCAGCGGTTGAATGATGACATGCGGCTAAACATGTCATCACTGGTCAAATCAGGCAGGGGACCAGAGAAAATTACGGAATCCGACATTGCTTTAGCAACTCACACACCGAAGCAACACCAACTTTAGTGACCTCCGATCGGTGTGATCGGGTGTCATTACCGCCAGCGTGAATAACAATCTTACTGTATTTACGCTTATCCTTAGCCAGCAGTTTTAGGTAAGATTCTATGTCGCCCGTTCTGGCCCCTGGCAGGCATTTAACTATGGTCCCTGGTGTCTCTAATGCCACGTTTCTGACTATTGAGCTCCCAATAATCAGGGTCGGCTTCTCAGCGGGTGTGTCGCTGAGTGGGGAAAATTTGTTTGAAACGTACCATTATCACTAAAGGAGGCAGAGGAATAGCTAAACATCTGACACAGAGAGCAGGAGATAAGGGGAGACTTAGTCAGAGACGGAGAAGCTGAAGTAATAGTAGGAGAGGAAGCCATTGTGGAGCTAAAGCTAGGCTAGGCTAAAGCTAGGCTAGCGCCCTTCTACCACGCCAAGAGAGCAAACCGTGAAACACGAGGAGTTCCCAAGCGTGACGTGCAGCAACAGAAAATGTTTTAAAAGTGCTTATGTGTTAGAAACAGATGTTACAGCAAAGAGATTAAAGATAAAAGCGAGAGAATCTTGAGCAACAAACCGTTGCTCACGCAGTGAAAACAGGAAGTGATCCAATACACCTTACCGCAAACAGGAAGTGACGTGAATGGAAAATTAGAGCTGAAAGTGCCACAATTTGATACAGAATAAATTATTGCTTTATTGCTTTCATATAGTTCTGTTATTAGACTTAGACTTAGACTTTCTTTATTGTCATTTTGTATACACAGAGTGCATATAGAACGAAATTTCGTTTTCACACAGCTCAGAAAGATTGCAGTAACTCTACAGGATACCTGACAGTGAATTACAGTACAGGATAAAGTGCAGTGATAAGTCGCAGTCACTTACAGGATATGTTTCAATTGACTTCCGGATAAAGTGCAGCAGTGAACAGTAGGCAGTTGAAATGTAAACAATGTAAAACAAATGTAAACAAATATGCAGTAAGGTGCAGCAGTGATTTAAAAGTAGACAGTTGCATTGTGAACAGTTTTGCAGTACGTTTCTGGGTAAGGTGCAGCAGCAATTTTGCAGGATACGATACAAATGTGCAAATGTGCAAATCAGCGAGTCGAGTGTGGTACACAGTCCGTTTTTTATACTTCGGCAGTTCAGCAGTTCAACAGTCTGATGGCAGCAGGGAAAAAGTTTTTGCAGAACCTAGTGGACCTGCAGCGGATGCTGCGGAACCTCTTCCCAGAGGGCAGCAGGGAGAATAGTCTATGGTGGGGGTGTGAGGGGTCCCTGATGATGTTACGGGCTCGACACACACAGCGCTGCGATGAAATGTCTTTAATGGAGGGAAGAGGAGCCCCGATGATCCCTTGTGCTGTCCTCACCACTCTCCTCATGTTCTTCCAGTCGGAGGCACTGCAGCCTCCACACCACACAGAGAGACAGCTGGTCAGAATACTCTCTATGGTGCTTCTGTAGAAGGTCGTGAGGATGGGCGGGGGCAGGCGGGCTCTCCTCATCCTCCGCAGAAAGTACAGTCGCTTCTGTGCCCTCTTCACCAGTGACGTGGTGTTCACAGTCCAGGTGAGGTTGTCCGTGATGTGCACCCCCAGGAACTTGGTGCTGCTGACCACCTCCACCGCTGAGCTGTTGATGAGCAGTGGAGCGTGGTGAGGCCGGTTCTTCCTGAAGTCGACGATGATCTCCTTCGTCTTCTCCACGTTCAGGATCAGGCTGTTGTCTCTGCACCAGTCCACCAGCTGCTCCACCTCCTCTCTGTAGTCCTGGTCGTTGTCGTCTCTGATCAGGCCCACCACCGTTGTGTCGTCAGCAAACTTCACGATGTGATTGGTGGTGAACCTGGGGACGCAGTCATGTGTCATCAGGGTGAACAGCAGGGGGCTCAGGACGCAGCCCTGAGGGGAGCCCGTGCTGAGGGTGATGACATCAGAGGTGTTCTGTCCGACCCGGACTGACTGAGGTCTGTTGGTGAGGAAGTCTAGCAGCCAGTTTCGTAGGGGTGTGTTGAAGCCCAGATGTTCTAGTTTTCCCACCAGATGCTGTGGGATGATGGTGTTGAACGCTGAACTGAAGTCCAGGAACAGCATCCGCACGTGCGTGTTCTTCTCCTCCAGGTGTGCCAGGCTCAGGTGAAGAGCAGAGGAGATGGTGTCCTCAGTGGAGCGGTTCCGTCGGTAGGCAAACTGGAACGGGTCGAGTGTTGATGGGAGACTGGAGACGATGTGTTCCTTTACCAGCCTTTCAAAGCACTTCATCATGAGGGGAGTCAGTGCAACAGGCTGGTAGTCGTTGAAACAGGTGACTTGAGGTTTCTTTGGCACCGGAATGATGGAGGCAGACTTGAAGCATGCTGGCACTATGGCTTGGTCCAGCGAGGTGTTAAAAATTAAATATTAATCTTGTGGGTCCACCACATACAGCTGCCCTGAAAGATTTTCTGCACCTCCTCCGTTATTAAAAAGCTGCTGTTGGCATAAAAACGGAGAGCAGCACAAAGAAATTGTTCAGAACTGAGAGTGTTACCTCATTGTGTTAGAAAAGCGATGTGGGAGCTGAGAATAATGAAATAAATCATCTGACGACCCCAAAGCGCTTTCCACTGGTCAGTCATTCACCCATTCATGCACACATTCACACCCTGATGGTGGTGAGCTACATTGTAGCCACAGCTGCCCTGGAGCAGACTGACAGAAGAGAGGCTGCCACATGCTGGGGCTAAATCTCACTGCAGAAAATGGAAATAATTTAAATAAATTAGGGGGAACATTGAGCAGCACTCTGGCTGCTATTGAAGCTGAGTTTGTTCTGAACTTAGCAGAAGAAGAAAATATGAGCTTTTATCTGGCTCTGAAATGGCAGGTGCAGAAATAAACAAGTAGTGGTTGTTAAATAGTTAAATAGTTGTTGTTCAGAGGGACAGAGGACAATAAGCGCACTTTATCAGGAGGTTTTCTTCCTCCTTCAGGCAGAAAGCTGCTGTGATTGGTGGAGGAGAAACAGGTTTTTATCCTGATGCTGCAGTAAGAGCAGAGCTGAGCTGCTCCTCTAAAACCTTTCTGTTATTATTCATGAAATCAGAGCAAATTAAGAACAGATAACACAACAAAATAGCTGCAGAACCACTCTTTATTCATCCAGGATGTTTCCTTCAATCATTTCCAGGTGAGAATTAGTGAAGAGAAACAAAAACTGGAGGAAAAGGAATCAATTGGCCTAAGAGGATGAAAGAAACCATAAATATTACTAAACTATAATAACAGTAAATATAAATACAAACACTGTATCAGCTGAAGGCCTTAGTCCTTTGTGAAATAAATTACAATGACGATTACAAAACCAGGGAAAAGGGAGAGTTTGGTTCTTTAGATGAGACAGTGGTTGAAGAAAGCTTCTGAGTTCTAGAGCAACTTTCATCAGACACAACGAGCAAACTCTGTTCCTGCAGGGATTACTCAGGCTGCTACCAATAAAAACAACCACATAAAGCATGTTTCTTTTTCATTTATAGCAGCTTAAAAACTCAGTCTAGAGGCAAAGGACTGCAGCATATTCAGTATCGTTATTAGATGGAAGTAAATGAAATTTCTTCTGCTGTTGTATCAAACTTCAACTATTTCTGGGCGGGGCTAAGTCCCCATATTTCAGGATCCTAACAACCCTCTGGTGCAGCATTGATCACTACTGAAACACACACGTGTCTCTGAGACTACTTTCTTTTTCTAGGGTTTGTTTTCCTTTATACTAGAGCAACATTTGCTGCAATTATACCTTAAATCTTAGCTGATGGGGTTATAAAGTGAAACAATATCAACTGTTTGTCTGATCTTAAATTTTAGCAGCTTTTAAACAGAACTAAAAACAGCTGAACCCAAGGCTTCACAGAGTAAATAAACTCAAAGGAATGAAAATGACATTTATTTTCATTAGAAACAGAATCTATTCATCTACTCAGAATCCTTGTAGTGAAACATGAATGGTTCCTGCCAACAAACAGTAACAGCATCTCAAACATGACCAGCTTCAACAATCAGGGTTCAGTTCAGCGCCATCTGGTGGTGGTTTGTTGAATCGCAGGGGCAGCCTGGGGACCCATCAGTTCTGCTTTATTTCTAACATCTGTTTTCAGATGACTTTTAGCGCTCGCTTGGAATTAAATCCCTGGTGTCATCCATCAGTATTCTGCAGAAATGCAACATCTGGTCCTGATGTTTTCCAGGTTGTCCTTTATGGAACTGATGGGGGAAAGATGGCGTCCTTTTAGGGTGCTGCTCTTCAGTCAATGCTCACATTGTTCCCTGTAGAATCCAGCGGGACATCAACAAAACCATTGGTCTGAGTCCAGGAGTCTCTGGCACCGTCCATAGTTCTGACAAGGATTATGTGTGCAGACAGGCGGCTTCCTGGAGACATGGATGGAAATCCTTCCACCACTAGTTGACCAGAAGCACCAACTCCATGAAGCAGTTCTGACACAAGTTGCCTTGTGTGCTGTGGTGAAACCAATCAGTTTCCAGCAGAACTGGTTGAGCACCACCGTTCCACAAAAAGCTGCAGAAGAACAAGTTGTGTCTGCCAATTATTTTAATGCCACATTTAAACGTCTTTGTGAGGTTTTCATGCAGAGATGGGCTGTCCACTGTCAGCTAGCGCTACAGATTGTGCTCTCTGGACTCAGCTCCTGAGTTTTATAGTAGCTGGTGAATATCTCAGCAGTCATTGGCTCCATCTAAATAGCCTTAAAGCTATAGTTGGTAATGATGGAGAGCTAGCATGATGTGAAAGTGGCATCTCCTCTGAGATCCACCTCCTCCTCCCCTTCTGTCAGCGCTCCATTCAAAACCCCCAGCAGAAGCCAGCAGGGAAGAGGAGAGCTGACTCAACCATTTCAGCACATTTTGGAGCTCAACCAAAGAACCTCATGTCTGAATCAGCTGGAAGGAAACTTCTCCTTGTCCTCTTCTCTCTTCTTCTTCTGCTAACACGCTATTCAATTCAGTTTTATTTATATAGCAACAATTAACAACACATGTCCAACAAACAAGTGGGAGAGCCTAGACCCACCCAGGCCCACCCATCAAGGACAAATACACTCATTTCTAAAAGATTTTACTTCATTTAGTTCCTTTTTGCAGTGAAGATGGATGCATTGATACAGGATGGTCTTTTTCTGGGATCATTTAGACATTAAACAATATTTTAATCAGTCAAACTTTATTTATTGAGCATTTTTCAAACAATAAAACTGCTTATAGAGAAATGGAAATAAGACTTTGCAGGGTTGGGACGGTCATGCAGTCACGCCGCTGCAGTACTGTGGAAGGTATGTTTATTTAAATAAAAGGTAACTTGATAACTGCTACAATTATGATGTCATCTTGGTAATATTTCTCTCAATAAGCAGCAGTGTAACTTCAAGTGCCTCTGTTGTGCTTTGCTATGATGCTCTGCTTAGCAGCCAAGGTTAGGGCAGTTAGAAGGCCAAGTTTTTTCAGCTCACTGCTGTGAAAATGCTCATGTTAGGCCTCTTTCTAAAAGCTGACATCTCACTAAATTCACACGCTTCATGGATTTTAAAAGTTGCTTTTGATGGGAGTCAGAATAGAAAATTAAGCTTTTAGAAGCTTTAGCTGTTAATTTAGACTTATGTTACGGTTACTGTACTGTCCACAGAGGTGGGCAGTAACTAGTTACATTTACTCAGTTACATTTACTTTAGCAACTTTTTGGACAAAATGTACTTTTAGGAGTAGTTTCTTTGTCCGTAAAAAGTTTTTTTCAGCGTTCATATTTCCTTATGCACACATACATCTTATCATAATAATATAACAATTATACATTATTTACTTTTACCTAGAAAGAGTCCTAAATAAATTAAATTAATTGTCATGATTCCGAGTAGTATGTGATTTATTTAGATTTTAACACAGATATAAAACATTTTTTATTTTATTTTACGTAGAAAGAGTTTTTGAAATATATCAAATTAATTCTCATGATTCTGAGATAAGTTTGATTTATTCAAACTTTCAACAGAAAAAAAAAATAAACAATTTAAAAAAAAATATTCTGGTGCTGATCAGCTGGTTTAGAAAACAATGTTGAGAAATGAACAAACCCAACAGAACCAGAACATCAATTCTGAAGAAAAACAAGTGCTGACAATCTCTGACTATTGATTTCTGTGCAGTTTAGACATAAAACAACAACCATCAAGAAAATAATCTGCTGGAGATTTAAAAACCAGAATCAAACTCACTGAACCTTCAGTGGATTCTGTCTATTTGGGTTTACAGAACTCAGCAGAACCTCCAATGATCCAGTAAACATAAACTCCAGCATGTAGCGGCTGAGTGAAGGTGGTCTGGACTCTGTGGAGGAGAGTCATGGTTTCAGAGACGCTGTAGAAGGACAGAATACCTGCTCTGTGATCCAGGTACACTCCTACTCTGGAGGAACCAGGACCTGAGATGGAGGTCCAGATGCTGTTGTGACCAAATTTATAACCTCCTTGGTAACAATCTAATGCCCAAGATTTGTCATTATATCCAAATCCACATTCATTCCCTCCTCCTGCTCTGCTGATATTCTTGTATGCGACTGCTACATAAACTCCCTCTCTCCTCTCCACCTCCCAGTAACAACGTCCAGTCAGACTCTCTCTACTCAGAACCTGAGACCAACCAGTGAATCTGTCTGGATGACTAGAATAAGACTGAGGTTGATTCATCAATGTCACCTTCCTGTTCCCCTCTGATAGTAACAGGTGACTGTTTGCTGTGTTTGGATCCAGTGTGATTTCACATGAATATCTCAAGAATCCAGCTCTGCTCTCTGGTTCTGGTTCTGACAGTGAAACATCCACCTCAGTGAGTCTCAGTGAGATGTTTGTCCATGCGTCTCTCAGGATGTCCTGTAGTTGATCTCTGAGCTCTGACACAGCTGCTGTCACATCCTCAAAGTAGCTCAGAGGACGGATCTTGATGCTGGATGAGTGTGTAGACTCACTGAGTGCTGACAGTGAGGGGTAGTTGTGGAGAAACTGGTTGTGATCCTCTGTGTCTGAGAGCTGCTTCAGCTCAGCGTCTTTCCTCTTCAGCTCAGTGATCTCCTGCTCCAGCTTCTCCTGAAGCTCTTTGACTCGACTCCCTTCAGTTTCCTGCTGGGATCTGATCTGCTGCTTCACATCAGAGCTTCTTTTCTGGATGAGACGGATCAGCTGAGTGAAGATCTTCTCACTGTCCTCCACTGTTTTATCAGCAGAGTGCTTGATGGCCTCCAGCTCCTGTTGAAGCAGCTTCACATCTTTCTCTCTGTCCTGGATTCTCTGCTGGATGTTTTCTCGTCTCACCTCCAGCTCTCTCTGCCTCTCAGTCCTTTCTGCTGCAGCTGACACTGTGTCGTGGCCTTTATGTTCATCCACAGAGCAGAGATAACAGATACACTTCTGATCAGTACGACAGAACATCTTCATCACCTCATCATGACGAGAGCAGATGTTCTCCTGGAGGTTCTTGGAGGGCTCCACCAGCTTGTGTTTCTTTAAGTGGAGCCACATCATAATGAGGCTGAAGGTGTTTCTCACAGAAAGAGGCCAGACAGACTAAACAGGACTTGATGGCTTTCAGTTTTCTTCCAGAGCAGGAAATCACAGGCCACATCTTCAGGTCCAGCATAGCAGAGATCAGCAGGAGCAGCTTGGAGTCCAGTCTTCTTCAGCTGCTCCACTAAAGCTGCTAACATGGTGTTTTTACTCAGCTCAGGGCCTCGGTGTAGAAAGGTTTCCCTGCACTGAGGGCAGCTGTGGATTCCTTTGTGATCCTCTTCATCCCAGAAGTTTTTAATACACTTCATACAGTAGCTGTGTCCACAGGGAATAGTCACCGGATCCTTCAGTAGATCCAGACAGATCGAACAGGACAAGGTTTCTCGGTCCAGCTGGTTCTGCTCCATTTCTCCTCTCGGTCACAGTGACTGTGTGAGTTTCATTTCCTGAAAACAGCAACAGCTCTGAGCTCTGATCTACGAATCACGTGTCAGAGCAGAGAGGCTGCAGCCAATCAGCTTTCAGCTCCAGCAGATGTTGCTCCACCAGCTTCAAGGTGTGTCTGAGAGCAGGAAGAACAGGGAGGGTTATCAGGTTTTACAGCCTGCAGGATAAGGAGCAGGGCCTCATTTATACAACATTGTAGGGAATCTATACTAAAAGTGTACAAACACCAAGAAATAAACTATTTTTTGTCACTTACTTTTCTTTATTTTTGTAAGCATTTTATTTTGAAGTGCTTTGCATCGACTTCCGGCACAAACATCCGGTCATGAGAGGTTTTGGTTGAACTTTCCAGTAAATCTCAGCTGAAATATTGTGGGAAGTTTCTGCTTTCCTGATGAGCTCTGCAGGAAATCTTTCTTTCTTTGCTCCCATCAAAACTAATCAGTTTTAATCCGTTTAAAGCTCAACAGACGCTGATTTAGATGCTGCAACGGCGACATCTGGTGGACGGTTTGCGTAATTACACCTAAAAAGAATTCAGCCGTTTAGAAAAAAATCTGTTTATTTAAACAACAAAAACACAAAATATATTACAGAATGAAATAAATAGTTTTTCTAAGACAAAACAGATGTTTGCTGGGTTTCTGCTCAGTCTTCAGGACAGAACAACACTCCCGTCCCGTCTGGAAGAACAGAACCTGCTGAGGGCTCTGGGGCCCGTCCCGTCGGCGGTTCTAAGCCAAGGGCCCGGCGGCGGGCTCGGGGATGTTGGTGGCGTGCATGTCCCGCGTCATGTTGGACTTCTCTTTGAGTTTGGCCTGCAGCAGCGTGTGCTGGACCACGCCTATCCTCACGTCCATCTGGACCATCTCCTGCTTCAGCTTGGTGAGGCTCTGTTTGATTTTCACCAGCGGGGCTGGAGAGGAGAGATGGGAACACAGACAGAGGAGGGATGTCAGACACGCTGGGGGCAAAAACAAGGACTCCTCTAGAAGTCTGCTTCACCTCCATCACACATGCTGCTGCCCTTGTCCTCCATCTCCTGCTTCACCTTCTCCAGCTCCTCGCTGATCTGAAACAAATAGAAGAATTGGTGTCAATGTTTGCTGGAGCTGCAGCAGAGAAGATGATGATGATGATGATGATGATGTGTTGGCTGACCTCAGCCAGGACTCTGCTTCTCTCCGTCACTCCTCCGCTCGCCTGCTTGTAGCGCTCCTTGGCCTGATGGAGGACACGTTGATGCAGTTATTCCAGGAGAAAGCTTTTAAAGCTGCACATGTTTTGGCTGTTGGAGGCGTGAGCTTGGTTCACCTGGCTGAGTTTGGCCTGAGCGCTGCGGTACTCCTGGATCAGTTGCTCCAGCTGCTTGTTGATGTACTTCTCTCTGCTGCCCACCTTCTCCAGAGTCTTCCCCATGTCTTCCTGAAGCTTGTCCAGGTAGCTCTGCGGACACAGAGAGGACATGAACATGGTGGACAGAACAAAGGACGTCCAGAGAGAGAGAAGCGCTGAGTCCTCCAGCAGCTGGAGAAACGACTACAAGGCCCAAGCTTTCATGTCCAGATGATACATGTGGAGATGAAAGTAGGTTCAATCAGAACATTTCTGGACCACAATCAGCCGCCTTGGTGTTCAGGTTTTCCAGGACTTGTTGCTGCGGAGGGAGACGTGACACAAGTTTGAGGCTAGGAACCCTGGAAGCAGCAGAAGATGTTTGAGGTTAAAACAGGCGGTCTGTGGAGGAGATCTCTGCTGAGACTGCAGCTGAAGAGCTTCTGCTGTGGAGACTATTTCATTCCTTTATTGTTACAAACAACACGGTTTGGAAAAGGAAATTAGAAAAAAAATGCAGCCCAGATTTTAAACTTTGAAAAATGTCTTAATCAAAAAAGGTTTTCAGGGTAAATTTCATGTTTTCTCTGATTTTATATAACAAATATTCTTCTTTTTTCCCCCATATTCTTTCAAATTTAATTTCTTTTTTTTTTTTACAGATTTTATATTTTCCTTTTTGATCAACAAAAAAATTCTGTTTTCTTATTTTCTTTTCAATTTCATACTTTCTAATTTTATTTTTTCTAACAATGTTTTTCAGATCACATTTTCTTCACTTCTAGGGCGACTTTCATGTTTTCTAAGATTTTATATAAAAAATAAAACTTTTTCATACTCAAATTTTATTTCATTTTACAGATTTTATATTTTACCTTTTGATCAACAGATAAAAATATTTTATTTTTTCTATTTTCTATTTCATACTCAAATTTCATACCCAAATTTTATTTAATTTTTTTTACAGATTTTATATTTTACCTTTTGATCAACATAAAAATATTTTATTTTTTTATTTTTTCAATTTTATTTAAAATTGTATACTTTGTAATTAAATTTTTCTAAGTATGTTTTTCAGATCACAGTGTCTTCACCTTTGGGGCAAATTTCCTCTGAAGAGTGAAGACGCATTCCTATTGGTCAGCAAAGACGCATTCCTATTGGTCAACAAAGACGCATTCCTATTGGTCAACAAAAACACATTCCTATTGGTCAACGAAGACGCATTCCTATTGGTCAACAAAGACGCATTCCTATTGGTCAGCGAAGATGCATTCCTATTGGTCAGCGAGGACGCATTCCTATTGGTCAGCGAAGACGCATTCCTATTGTTCAACAAAGACACTTTCCTATTTGTCAACAAAGACGCATTCCTATTGGTCAGCGAAGATGCATTCCTATTGGTCAGCGAAGAGGCATTCCTATTGGTCAGCGAAGACGCATTCCTATTGGTCAACAAAGACACATTCCTATTGGTCAACAAAGACACATTCCTATTGGTCAGCGAAGACGCATTCCTATTGGTCAGCGAAGATGCATTCCTATTGGTCAACAAAGACGCATTCCTATTGGTCAACAAAGACACATTCCTATTGGTCAACAAAGACGCATTCTTATTGGTCAGCGAAGACACATTCCTATTTGTCAACGAAGACGCATTCCTATTGGTCAGCGAAGACACATTCCTATTGGTCAACAAAGACGCATTCCTATTGTTCAACAAAGACGCATTCCTATTGGTCAGCGAAGACGCATTCCTATTGGTCAGCGAAGACGCATTCCTATTGGTCAGCGAAGACGCATTCCTATTGGTCAACAAAGATGCATTCCTATTGGTCAGCGAAGACGCATTCCCATTGGTCAACAAAGAGGCATTCCTATTGGTCAGCTAAGACGCATTCCTATTGGTCAACAAAGACACATTCCTATTGGTCAACAAAGTCGCATTCCTATTGGTCAGCGAAGACACATTCCTATTTGTCAACAAAGACGCATTCCTATTGGTCAACAAAGACGCATTCTTATTGGTCAGCGAAGACGTTAGCAACAACATTTTATTGGTCAATGTGCATCAAGAGTTAGAAGTGAAGAAAATGTGAGAAAATGTGAGAAAACATCAAAGTTCCTCTCCAAAGCTTTTCTTCAGTTTTGCATTTTGTTCTAATCAGCATTCAGGAAACGAGTTCTTTGCAGCAATAATGAAGAAAAGTGCCTCCAGGTTGTGGGAGGCTAAAGTGTGGAAAGCAGCTTTTCTCAGACGCATTTGCTGCAGAAGGATGAAGGCTTTAGGACTCATGAGGTCCTTTCCTCCTTTAACTGCTGACATCAGAGAGCTTGATCTGGTCTCAGAGGGACGCTGTGAACGGAGAGCAGACAAAGGTCCAGTTTAAGACGGGTTCTGTGAAAAGGTTCTGCTGCGGGTCAACAGCGCCGCTTCATCCCTGAAGTCTAAGGAGGCTCGTTGTTCCCGGCAGATTTCTGGCTCCCAGTTACTCAGTGAAAACCAGCAGGGACCAACAGACCGACGGTCCGGACCAGAACCAACAGAGAGGCAAAGCGGAGTCTCTGCAGCTGAAGCAGTGACCCGGTTGGACTGAGCAGAACCGAGCCATGGCTGGCTCCTGCTGTGGTGGCCACCGTGTTCAGGTGAACTCACCCTGGTGTCTCTGAGCGATGACGTGATCCCGTCTCTGTGTTGGTGCATCTGGTCCAGATGGATCCTCCAGTCCTGGAGGAGCAGAACACGGTCAGAACCAAGCTGGCCACAGAAGCCAGCCGCTAAGCTTCAGGCGCTGAAGGTGAGCTCTGGCCTTGTTGTCGGTCCTGATGGTGACTCTGAGCTGCGGCAGGACCCTCTCCACCTCCAGCCTCCACTCTGCAGCGTCCACAGTGGACTCCAGGATCCGGTCCGGCTTGGAGCTCGGTTCTGATTGCTGCCAGAACACAGAATCTGTTTCACTTCCTGACTGAAAGCAAAGCTGCGATCTCTGCCAGCAGCCGGGACCAAATCTCACCGCGTGAGAGCTCGGTAGCTTCAGAGCCTCCAGGTCCATCATGTTCTCCTCCTCCTCCTCCTCCTCCTCATGGTCAGCTTCCTCCTGGGGTCACATGAAAAGCCAACAAGCATCAGAACCAGCAGAACCCCTGAGAACCTTCTAGCAGCAGCTGCATCAGCGGCTGCTTGGCCTCCATTGATCAGAAGCGTGAAGTTCTCCAGCGAGGCCCCTACAATCATCTCCTCCTCCACTCTGCTGAGCGTCAGCTCTGCGTCGTCGTCCATCACGCCGTCTTCCTCCGGCTTTTCTGCAGGGTACTTGGGTCTGAGGGAGGAAACGGGCCGCATCAACAAGCTGCTCTGCTAGCGGCCGCTAACACGCAGGGAGGAAGAAATGTGGGAGAACCTGGTGAAGGTGAAGCCTCTCCTCTTCAGCGCCTCCTCAGCCAGGTGGTCCAGCACCAGGCAGACGTGCTCACCTGAGCCCGACTTCAGTCTGGAGGGAGGAAAGTCCACCTGGACACCCTGACAGAGACGGGAGAGACCATCCCTACATCTCTGCTGCTTCTCTTTCAACACTTTCATCCATTCAGCAGCTCATTCACCGTCACTGCAAACTTATTCAGCAGATTTACTGCAGCAGATAAAAAGCAGACGTTTGCTGAAAAAGGTGAGAAACCCCCAGCTGGAGCGTTTCAGCTAAGAAGCAGAGACAGAAACCACAGCGATGGCTTTAAATGGCCGCTGCTGCAGCAACTCAGCGCCGTTCCGGCTCCAGCATGATGGACTCACCAAGGCCCTGAGTTCTGCCAGGATGTTGGACACGGTGGCGTTGGGCTCGTCGTACTCCTGGGGCTCTGTGAACGGCCGCCCCGCCACGTTGATGAGCCAGGCAGCGATGATGGTGAACATGTAGAACTGCTCGCCGGGGTTGGACGCCAGGTAGGGACTGGAGACAAAGTAATGTCTGCGCAGGAAGAGCAGAAGGCTTCATCAAGCTGCTCAACACGTTTCCTTCCAGCTGGGCTGGGATTTCAACCCACAACCGTTCTAGCAGACCTGCTGGAAACCATCCCTGACTTAGTTCAGGGTTCCTACTTTACACTTTTTAACGCCACTGGAAATAAAAAGTTAAGACCAACAAACTGCTTTACCCAAATGTTTATTTTAACATAAAGCGTTACTTTCTGGTCAGTAGAATGTTTCTAATTTTGAAAAACTTTCCATACAGGAAGAAAGCTAAAAGCACATAAATGACAGATATATATTTTTTAACAACTATTGAACTGAACTGATGAACTTTGTTTTGTTCCCTAGTAAAATAAACAATAAATCAGTTTTTAAAACCACAACATAATCAGTGCTAGCTCCTTTTGCAAGTAAAATTTTATTGAAATTAGTGTATTTTTCCTCGATTTGAGCAGCTAAATAAGACTATTTGCCAATGGGATGAGTATTTTTACCCCTAAAATAAGATACTTAGATGTCCTGCACTTGAAATAAGATGATGGAGATGAATTGTTCTTATTTTAAGTGCAAAAATCTTATTCCATTGGCAAATAATCTTGTTTACTTGCTCAAATCAAGGACAAATACAAAAATGTCAAGAAAATATTCCTTACTTGAGTTCCCTTTTTGCAGTGTGTTAGCATGGCGTGGTACTGCAGGCTTTCTTCAGTTCCTCCTCCACCTCCAACTTTGCCATTTTGTCTTTATATCGCCTTCTTAGCGTGTTGGATTTGGTGATAAGTTGTGCCGTCACCGTGTTCAAAGTCCACAACACCTCTGCTTTGGTACCGCCAAACATTGTCCAGAGGTTTGTTGCTGTGCCACAGCGATGACCAACATCACTGTCGTTGATGACGGAGACGGCTGTGGAGGCATCGCAGAGACGAGGAGGAACACAACTGAGACATACCTGCTATTTCTGGGTAACTTGATTTGGACGCTTTGTGTTTCACCTTCACATGTGTGACTCCACCGCCTTCATTCCCATCATGCCGAGCTTCAATGACTCCTTGCACAAAATACACCGTTGCCTCATACACATTCCCTGGTCCTGGTTTTAGCCATGCAGAAAACTCTTGGCTGGACGAATTTACACTTCCCCATGTTGTCCAGATAAAAAGTGGCGCATCTCCCCAAAGTCCACAACATGGTTTTTATTGGTTTCTCTATTGGGACAGAACCAATAAAGGGTACAGCGAGCCGTTCAGTAGGTAAAATAAATAAATAACTGTTGTAGTTATTTTAATGCTTGATATGGATTACAAAACTAAAATCCTATTTATGACATGGTAACAAATTTAAGACCTATGAATGACTGATTTAAGACTAGGGCTGAACGATTTTGTAAAATAATCTAATTGCGATTTTTTTTCTTAATATTGTGATTTAATACAATTTTTTTTCCAGTTTAATTTATCAAGTGTTTCAAAATATATACAAACAACAAATCAATTTGTTTCCTCGCCATGTGGATTAGTTGCTAAAAGACCCACAGCATCTAAACTCAGAGCAGTAATGATTGCGTTCTGCCTACAATATATTTCAATCAAAATTGCAATTTTGACTTTTCTCCGTAAGCAACAAAAATGGCCTCTAAATAAAGATGTTTGTTAACAAGGACTATTTTAAATATGAACTTTTAATGTTTCTATTGATCAGAATATTATTCAAGAGAACAGCTTTTAATTTAATTAGACATCAATCTTTGTAGAAGATAAAGTGCAAAGTCCAACCAACAAGCAAGTCTATGTATTAAACTCATTGACCAGTACTTAATGCTTTGTATGATTATAAAAACTCTAAAACAACTAATAAAATTAGATTATCTCACTGCTGTAACTGTCTTCCCTTCCATATGGAAGCAAACCCACTTTAAACATTTTACTGACACCTAATGGACGTGTCTAATTCCCTAATTGTTACATAACCAAAAATTGCAGACCTCTGCGATTTGGAAATTGCGTTATTTTAAATCACGATTATATTGAAAATGCGATTAATTGTTCAGCCCTATTTAAGACATTTAAATACCAATTAAGGCCTTAGTTTTATACTGAAGAATTCAATGCCTTTTAAGGCTTTTTAAGGATTGGCAGGAACTCTGTAGTTGAGGTCAGTGTGAGCTGCTCTGACGGCTCTACACAGACCTAAAAAGTCTCTTTGCTCTCCTTGTTGTGAAGAAGTGTAACAAAGAGAGCGGCGTGCAGCAGATGTGTGGAAAGGAGCAGAAGGAGCCGGTCCACACTGACGCTCTGAGCCCTTCATGTCTGGCCTGATCCACACCAACCACATCCAGTTGGCCTTCTTCACCAAAAGCTGCAGAAAGGCAGCGTTAAACGTCTGAGGAAACAAACGTCTCCTTCAGCTCACATTAAACCTTCCTGTTTGCACCGTTCTGACGCTCCTGGATGGAGCCGCTGGCAACGCGTCCACAACCGTCTGCTCTCTCTTTAGCAGACGTTCTAAAGTTCAGGCCAGCATCAGAACGTGTTCCTCACATGTTTCATGTGTTCTGGTTCTCCGTCGGTGGAACTCGTTCCCCTGCAGTGCTTCAGTTTATGGGCAGATTTTAACACGTGGTTCTCAGTTCTGCCTGGTTTACATGGTCACTGTGTAAAGGAGGCACGTTGTCAGGGTTCTACACAGATTATTTTAAATTAGAAGCAGAAAGATTCACCATCAAAGTGAATCCAGATCATTTTCCACATGTTTAAGGTCAGAATGTGAGATGAGCAGAGGGCAGCAGAATAAATGGAAGGTCTTTTTCTGGCCTCATTCACACCTTAAACTAGATCTCAGTCAGTCAAACTTGATTTATTGAGCATTTCTCAAACAGTTCAACTTCTTCTACAGCAAAGGAAACAAGCTTCAGTCAGATTGCTGCTTTGCTGACTGCTGCAAAGCTGCAAGGAGTCTGAGGAGAGGAGTGGATCTGGGCGGTTCTGGTACTGGATCCTAGCGGATCGGCTCAGGCTCCAAAGCTTTCTAACCATCTTAATGACAGACCTGAGGAGGAACCTGCTTCACGCCTCCGTGTCTCCAGACCTCCTGCTGGGAAAACCTGAAAGATTTGCTCCACACTTTGAACACACCGAGGGCGCCATGTTGTCCCCCTTCTACACCCCAAGCTGCACATTTCCCCCCCGGAGGAGAAAGAAAGCGGCTCTCCATGGAGCTCCAGGGCCTTGCAGGGCCTCTCGGGGCCCGCCGGGGCTCACCTGCTCAGGCTCTTCATGTTGTGTTTCACCAGAACTTCCTCCTCGTAGTTCAGCAGCTTCAGCTTCTCCACAAGCTCCTCCATCAGCACAAAGCCCCGGTGAGCCGCCCCGGGCCCCCGGTCCTCCTCCTCTCCGCGTCTCCCCTCCTCGGCCATCCGTTAATCACCTAAATACTAACGCTGACAATAAAAACAGCTAAATGGCGCTCAGGCAGTCGCTCCGCGGCCTCCTCGGTGCTCGCGCTGCCCGTTGCCACGGCAACCGAAAGCTAACCGCAGATGTGGCTAATGCTAGCTGCTAGCATGGTATTTAAGTCCAAGTTTAGATGTGTTTATATATTAAAGATTTGCGTTTAAAGTCTAAATGGTGTAGATACGATCCTGGTGATAAACTGCGTTTAGTGTGACGCGGTGGCGAAGCTACACGGTCTTCTTCTTCTTCTTCTTCTTCTTCTTCTTCTCGTTTTTACTGACGGATTGCAAGAACGTGAAGCTGCATACCGCCACCTGCTGTACACTAGTGGCGCAACAGCACTTGATTATTTTTTTTACTTTATTTATTTCATCCGTTTCGCTTAAAATAACAAGTAAAATGCTTTCTTGGTGTTTATTGGACCATCTGCCTCCCAGTCTGTTCCTGAAACCTCCATCAAAGTCCACTCTCCTCCTCCTTTCTCTTTCATATCTACTGCAGGTCAAACTGTTGCTCCTGTTCCATATAACAAACATTAAACTTGCCAATCCTGATTTATTTGTTGTTTCTTCTATTATATTTCTTATAATATTTTACAATGATACCTTTTTCAATTATATAAATGCTGTTTCCTCTTTTCTCCTCCAAACAGTTTTTTTAGCTGTAACTCAAACCTTCACTTTTAGCTCATCTGTGAGTTTATTTCCTATTTATTTATTAAACTCTTTACAGTCAAATCATGATTTCCACCATTTCTGTATCTTGATGACTGATTCTGAGAGAAAAATATGACAACAGTTGGCTGGATCTTGCTGCACGCTCGGCATTAACATTTATTATTTTTTTATTAAGCTTTGATGGTCATGTTTCCAAACATGTAGAGTTATTTTTGTTTGTTTGTTTTTTTTCTTTTTGCAAAGACTCCATTTGCATGAACCGCTTTCTCCTGGAGAAGGGATTCATGGCTCTAAAAGGGGCCTCTACTTCCAGCTCAAGAGGACTGCACCTTAAAGATGTCTCTCTGGTCTAACACACCTAAATCCGTCCATCCATCCTTTAGACCTGATTGGTCCATTCAGCAATAAACAACAAGGGTCCTTTGGCCCCCTGTGGGCACCACAAAACAGAAGAAAACCCTTTAATATAGTCATATTAAAATCAGTTACTATCATTAAGTCTTAAAATGGAAAAGCTAAAGTAGATTGAAACATAAAGCGATTCTCATTTCAGAATCAGAAATACTTTAATAATCCCATGGGGAAATTGTTGAATGTTGCTATAAATGGTAGTAACAGAACCATAGAAACTTTGCTTTGCAGATCTAGGAAAGTACAGCTGTAGCAGGAGAGCTGAGGTTGAGTTGAGGCATAGTTTCCATCTCTAGTGGCTGTGGTAAAAAGCACCATAGACGTCTGTAAAATGACTCCTTTTTATCCACAGTTTTAAATCTAGTTGGATAAAGGTAGTTTTATAGCTTTGGTTTATAGTTATTTTATTAACTTTTTGTATAAAGCATGAATGTAGCTTTTGTATAGAGTTATTGTGTGCAAACTGTGTGATTTTGTACTTTTAATCTTTGATGTTGATGGTTTTCATTCATTGTTGTTATTATTTGTATTTATTCACTTATTTCCGTGCTGCAAGGCAACAGTGCTACCTACACCTGAACCAAGTGGCTGAATCACCTCCTCAGCATGCAGACACATACTGCAGAGTCCTGCTAGGGGCCCGGTTATTTGTTTCATGTGTGATGAGGAAGAGACAGATGTAAGCGTTGCTGGACATCGGTCCATGAGGACCAGAAACAGAGATCCCTGGGAGACGGACCCTGGGGATCTGTTTAAGAAACGTCCAGAAGACTCGTTCAGTTTAGAAGCCAGACATGGAAAAATGATCTAGGCCAGAAAATGTCACTGCGGCATGTGTGATGGAGGTGAAGCAGACTTCTAGAGGAGTCCTTGTTTTTGCCCCCAGCGTGTCTGACATCCCTCCTCTGTCTGTGTTCCCATCTCTCCTCTCCAGCCCCGCTGGTGAAAATCAAACAGAGCCTCACCAAGCTGAAGCAGGAGATGGTCCAGATGGACGTGAGGATAGGCGTGGTCCAGCACACGCTGCTGCAGGCCAAACTCAAAGAGAAGTCCAACATGACGCGGGACATGCACGCCACCAACATCCCCGAGCCCGCCGCCGGGCCCTTGGCTTAGAACCGCCGACGGGACGGGCCCCAGAGCCCTCAGCAGGTTCTGTTCTTCCAGACGGGACGGGAGTGTTGTTCTGTCCTGAAGACTGAGCAGAAAACCAGCAAACATCTGTTTTGTCTTATAAAAACTATTTATTTCATTCTGTAATATATTTTGTATTTTTGTTGTTTAAATAAACAGTTTTTTTTTTCTAAACGGCTGAATTCTTTTTAGGTGTAATTATGCAAAGCGTCCACCAGATGTCGCCGTTGCAGCATCTAAATCAGCGTCTGTTGAGCTTTAAACGGATTAAAACTGATTAGTTTTGATGGGAGCAAAGAAAGAAAGATTTCCTACAGAGCTCGCCAGGAAAACAGAAACTTCCCACAATATTTCAGCTGAGATTTACAGGAAAGTTCAACCAAAACCTCTCATGACCGGATGTTTGTGCCGGAAGACGAACCTTTCAAAATAAAATGCGTAAGAAAATAAGTCACAGAAACAGTTTATTTCTTGGAGTACGTACACTTTTAGTATAGATTCCCTACAATGTTGTATAAATGAGGCCCTGCTCCTTATTCTGCAGGCTGTAAAACCTGATAACCCTCCCTGTTCTTCCTGCTCTCAGACACACCTTGAAGCTGGTGGAGCAACATCTGCTGGAGCTGAAAGCTGATTGGCTGCAGCCTCTCTGCTCTGACACGTGATTCGTAGATCAGAGCTCAGAGCTGTTGCTGTTTTCAGGAAATGAAACTCACACAGTCACTGTGACCGAGAGGAGAAATGGAGCAGAACCAGCTGGACCGAGAAACCTTCTCCTGTTCGATCTGTCTGGATCTACTGAAGGATCCGGTGACTATTCCCTGTGGACACAGCTACTGTATGAAGTGTATTAAAAACTTCTGGGATGAAGAGGATCACAAAGGAATCCACAGCTGCCCTCAGTGCAGGGAGACCTTCACACCGAGGCCCGTTCTGAAGAAAAACACCATGTTAGCAGCTTTAGTGGAGCAGCTGAAGAAGACTGGACTCCAAGCTGCTCCTGCTGATCTCTGCTATGCTGGACCTGAAGATGTGGCCTGTGATTTCTGCTCTGGAAGAAAACTGAAAGCCATCAAGTCCTGTTTATTCTGTCTGGCCTCTTTCTGTGAGAAACACCTTCAGCCTCATTATGATTCAGCTGCATTTAAGAAACACAAGCTGGTGGAGCCCTCCAAGAACCTCCAGGAGAACATCTGCTCTCGTCATGATGAGGTGATGAAGATGTTCTGTCGTACTGATCAGAAGTGTATCTGTTAGTCTCTGCTCTAGTGGATGAACATAAAGGCCACGACACAGTGTCAGCTGCAGCAGAAAGGACTGAGAGGCAGAGAGAGCTGGAGGTGAGACGAGAAAACATCCAGCAGAGAATCCAGGAACAGAGAGAAAGATGTGAAGCTGCTTCAACAGGAGCTGGAGGCCATCAAGCACTCTGCTGATAAAACAGTGGAGGACAGTGAGAAGATCTTCACTCAGCTGATCCGTCTCATCCAGAAAAGAAGCTCTGATGTGAAGCAGCAGATCAGATCCCAGCAGGAAACTGAAGGGAGTCGAGTCAAAGAGCTTCAGGAGAAGCTGGAGCAGGAGATCACTGAGCTGAAGAGGAAAGACGCTGAGCTGAAGCAGCTCTCAGACACAGAGGATCACAACCAGTTTCTCCACAACTACCCCTCACTGTCAGCACTCAGTGAGTCTACACACTCATCCAGCATCAAGATCCGTCCTCTGAGCTACTTTGAGGATGTGACAGCAGCTGTGTCAGAGCTCAGAGATCAACTACAGGACATCCTGAGAGACGCATGGACAAACATCTCACTGAGACTCACTGAGGTGGATGTTTCACTGTCAGAACCAGAACCAAAGAGCAGAGCTGGATTCTTGAGATATTCATGTGAAATCACACTGGATCCAAACACAGCAAACAGTCTTCTGTTACTATCAAAGGGGAACAGGAAGGTGACAAGGATGAATAAACCTCAGTCTTATTCTAGTCATCCAGACAGATTCACTGGTTATTATCAGGTTCTGAGTAGAGAGAGTCTGACTGGACGTTGTTACTGGGAGGTGGAGAGGAGAAAGAGAGTTGATGTAGCAGTCGCATACAAGAATATCAGCAGAGCAGGAGGAGGGAATAAATGTGGATTTGGAGCTAATGACAAATCTTGGGCTTTAGATTGTTCCCAAGAAGGTTATAGATTTTATCACAACAACATCTTGACCTACATCTCAGGTCCTGGTTCCTCCAGAGTAGGAGTGTACCTGGATCACAGAGCAGGTATTCTGTCCTTCTACAGCGTCTCTGAAACCATGACTCTCCTCCACAGAGTCCAGACCACCTTCACTCAGCCGCTACATGCTGGAGTTAATGTTTGGATGATTGGAGGTTCTGCTGAGTTCTGTAAACTCAAATAGACAGAATCCACTGAAGGTTCAGTGAGTTTGATTCTGGTTTTTAAATCTCCAGCAGATTATTTTCTTGATGGTTGTTGTTTTATGTCTAAACTGCTCAGAAATCAATAGTCAGAGATTGTCAGCACTTGTTTTTCTTCAGAATTGATGTTCTGGTTCTGTTGGGTTTGTTCATTTCTCAGCATTATTTTCTAAACCAGCTGATCAGCACCAGAATGTTTGCTGTTTTTACCTCCTTGTTTCTTTTAGCAGCAAAGACTGCAAACTCAGTAATAAAATGTCAAATGATTGCCCAGGTTGAAAAAGTGGATCCAGTTCTTTGATCCGGTTCTGGTTTGGACCCGTTTTGTTGAGTTCAGACACACATGAGACAACAGATATGGTCTCTTAGTGGACCTGAGCTGATTTCATGTCATGTTGCTTCACTGCTGGTTGTAAAGTCAGGATCCAGACTTGGTTCCAACTTCTAGAATCTATTTTTGATGTGATCTGTAATAATGAAAGCAGCGAGATGTTCAGCTGAAGCTGAAGCATAAAGAGACAATAACTGATGTTCAAGTTGTTCCTCAACTGATCAGCTGTGATACCTAAACATTCACTGCCAGACAAAAGTCTGCAGACTTTTAATGCAACAACTAATCAGACTAAACATTAATACCTGCAGCAACTTCTGTGTTTATGCAGCAAAGATTTTCAGGCAGAATTTTGTGTATTTTGTTTAATTTTTCTATGAATGCAAGTCAGCAGCTAAGAATGTTTCATCTATTTTGGCTGCAACCTGACCTTCAGGGGTTAAGGTTCCTAACTGAATGTATTGCTAAAAGAAAATAACACGTTAAACTAGCAGATGAAGTAAAAAGTACAATAAGATTAATGTGGAACCAACCATTTAATAAGTGCTCATTTCATGACAGACAAGGTCCACCGAATTTTAACATGTTAGGATAAAATATGAATGAAAACAGTCAACTACAACGATAACTCAGAAACTTTGTTTTAACAAACAAAAATACGATTTTTACCCATTTCCTGCCAAAGAACAGAGGAGTTTTATGGACATTGTCCCCTAACACTGCTGGCATGTATGCACTAAGCAAGCATACTTAACACAGCCTAGAATATCGCTCACAAAGCACCAAGCCACCTTCCTTATACTCAGCCGCCACTAAAGGGAGAAAATCTTTAAAATTAAAAGCTTGGAGCCTTAGAGCGGTCATGGAGCAGAACTGCTTATTGAATGGAACATGAAGCATCACCTGGTGCGATGAAGTCCAGGTAAACAGCAGACCTGATCTCAGCCCAGTACAGAGCCGTCCAAGCTGAAGCTGGACAGAAAAACCTTGAGGAGCATTTTCTGTCAGCTGAGGCAGACCACCCAGCAGCTCCACATCATATCTGGGCTCATCATCAGCGTTTATAATGGTTGGCCTTAAGGAAGGGCCGTTTCGTGTTTAAAAGTTCTCCCGTCTCTAAAAGTCCATCAGGACTTGCAGACAGCCGGGGTTCTTGGGGACACCGTGCAGTACCTTTGCCAAACACTGTGTGCCAGGCTTCTCTAAGCACTGGATGGCCCAGATTTCACTCTCATGACCGTGTCTGGGGGCTGCATTCCCATTAAACCAGGGATAAAGGTGTGTCTTTAAGAAGCCGTCGGGGTGGGCTCTGACAGGAACTCTTTAGCAGAGCTGGTAGTGATTCTCACCTTCCTAGAATTATGCCAGAGGTGGACCTGCTCTGTTCCCGAGTGGCTTCCTCTAACCTCTCAGCGCTGATGGCCGCATACTGATGATAAAATGACCGAGGCGTGGTGGGGCAGGGTTGGAGAACATGACCCTTGTTTGAAGGCCTCAGACCCTGACGTAGCCATCCAGGGTTTGCGTCCCCTGTTTATCACGTCTTCTCTCTCAAACCCATTTCCTGTCAGCTTACAGTCAGAGAAAAACCACTGGTACCTTGAACAAAATTAAAAATGAGCTGGATAACATTATGGAAATATACAATAATTTTTTCTATTAATCATGTCTTTTTCTTAAAGCAGTAATCATTACCTAAGTTCTAATTACTAAACTGTGTGGCCTGGACTCGACATGGGATGGGGGTTTGCAGACTTACTGAAATCTATAAATTCACTCGACCGTCTTGTAGGATACTGGGCAAAGTGGGAGTCACATGGGGTTTATGGGGGTACCAGTCAAGAAGGTTAGTAAAAGCTTTTTTATTGTTCTTCATTATCTTAGTAAACTCCTAAAACATCTGGCAGAAATATATCAAGAACCTGTTTGACACTGGAATATGGATCTGTTTTGCTTGTGAGAAGATTAGACCTGTGTGCGTGGACCTCACCCCGAGTCACTCTGTGAGGGGCGGCCAGCTGAAGCAAAGGATGAAACCGGCAGACACGCTCACAACCAGCATGAAAGGGCGGAATTTGGGTTTTACTACATGAGCTTTATGATAACGTTGTGTGTGTCTCCTCCTGGAATTCCAATTGTAATAAATATATCTATATTCTGAGTGTTTTGTCTCTGTTAATTGTTTTCTTCCTCTGCTGCCAAATCTACGACCCGGGTGAGGCGGGCTGAAGTGATTGAGACGGGAAGATCTAGAGACCGTGTTATCAATAAGTTACTTGGAGGAATCTAATGTGGATTCTGAAGTATTTTCATCTTCAAGTTTTTTTTTTTTCTGAAGAAAGACAACCCAGATGTACATGAGAGAGGACTAACCTTTAATGTCTGAGTCAGATTATGACTCCAATGTATAGGGGTAGGTCTCCAGAGCCCTTGCCGTCTAAAACAGGTGGTAGCAGACCTGAAAAAAATCACAGAACGACCAAAACTACACATTTGTAAAATGTCCATCCCAGCCCATGTGGATGCTGCTGACAGACAGACAGCAGCCCTGAGTTTGACGGTGTTCACCCTGAGTGCTGGCTTGAGACTGCATGGCCATATTTACCTTTGCTTCTAGGACATTCATTATATTTTCAAGGCACCAAACAGTGTCCAGATAAACCCCAAAATCCTGACAGCTTTGGATCAACTGTTCAATAACTAAGAACCCGTGTTATTCCCCAGAATTCAGCCACGATGTTGATGTTCAGCAAGTCTGGAGTTGCACAAGAGGATCAACCACATAAATATTCCCTTTTTGGACACATGTGATGCATTTTCCAATAAAAGTCGTAGACCTGTGAAAGATTGGAGCCAACAGATTGAGTTTCATTGTGTGGCTGTTCTCAGAAACTAGAATACTGGACAGAAACGTCTGCAGCATTATTGTTCTCCTCCACATGTATAATATTCTCCAGTGATGCTTCACACCGAGCTTCCACCTTCACAGGCCTTCAGTGTGTGTTGGTGAATAATTCATGCCTCCTCCTCCCCCCCGGTGGTGCAGCAGGAGGTTTGCAGAAGGAGGGAGGGCGTGTTTGTTTTATCTGCACGCTGCTCCCTGCCTGCCTGTCTCAGTTTTTATTGACAGGCTCACCGGCAGCAGCGCCGCCTCGCTGACAACGCCCGGTGAGCCGCGGTCTCGACCAGCAGGGTGAAGACATGGCATGAAAGAAGACAGCTCAGCAGGCCCATTCATCTTGCTGGGTGCAGAAATGTTTGGTTAAAAATCTAAGATTATTAGGAAACACCTTAATTAAAAATTACATATATAAAGGTAATATGCTGCTTATTGCACAGATAAAACAATGCCCCCTAGTGGTAAATGTCAGAACAAAGACCCAGCTACCTTTGGTGGGAATGTTTGCTTAAAGCTAGGGTCATCAATCTTTCTGGAAGTTTGCCCAAGTCCCTTTTTGAATAACTGCTCATGCTCAAGACCGCCTTACCTGCTCTGCCGCACTTCAGGGGGATCGCGTAAAAAAAAAATCTCCACTCTCCACGCCATTTCTTTGTACTGAAGTCTTCCTCTTCTTCTCATAAACATGAATGTGGTTCGCTTTTTGCAACTTTCAGCCATGTTCAAAGTCCACGGTGAGAGTAGCAGAGCTACAATGAACGGCTAACTGCTAAGCTAACAGGATACAGAAACATTAGAGCTGTGCATACGCAGCCAGCAAGCAGAAACTCAGAAGGAACGAGCACGCACACTGGAGTTATGTGAGCGCGTCAGAATGATTGGCATGTGGGACAACCAGTAGATAATGTGTTATCCCCAGACTCGAGGGACAGAGGGACTAATTCCTGCCATTTGGTCCAAACGGCAGGGATTGGTTGGTTTTTACAGGCCTGCAGCTCCCACAGAAAATAATTTTTTTAACCTCCTTTTTCTGAATACATAATGTATTAACTACTTTCAGGATGTATGAATGATTTTACCCAGTATGACAAAAAGTGTTTCTGAACAAGTTTAGCAACTTTAGCTTCAACACAGAGGTTTTCTGTCAGAACGTCAGTCAGATCAGCGTCTAATTATATGAATGCTTTGGCTATACCTTGATTTATTTCTTTATCAGTCATCCTGCTGCAGACCTGCTGTTGTGTTTGGATCATTGTCCTGTTCAGGGCCCAGTTTGGACCTGGTGTCAGTTGTCAGATTGACTATGACTCTCTAATACTTTGGTCTTCAATCTTTTCCCCAGGGTGGAAAGTTTTATTTCATAATGAAAAGTATGGGCCTAAAAGCACGGCATGACTGAAGCATCATTAGTTAAACTTTGTAGTCCAACTGTTTTTAATATTTGCTTTTAGTATCTATTTTCCCAAGTTTTATTTTGTTTCTACATTTTATTCCTACTTCCTTTTATCCTGTTTTGTTTTCCTGTTTTAATAATGTAAAGCACTTTGCATTGTTGTTGTACTGAAATTTACTGTACAAATAAATTTGCCTTGCCTTGCCTTCATCAAGAATAAAGAAACTTTTATTGTCACAGCATGTTACCGTGGTAAATTTTTTTACAGGATATACTCAGGCTTGTGGTGCACACAACAAAAAACAGATGATAAACAATGGGTACAGTTTATTAATTTTATATTTTTAGATCGAGATTAAAGCATGCAAGACAGTCTTTGGGTTCTGCTAGTACTCGCAGCAAATCCCGAAAGTCAGACCAACCTAAACACGATCCATTGTGTTGCATTAACCAGTCACTCAAAGCTTCGTTGATGATGTATTCAAGTTTGTAGTAAATCTTGTACAATGTTCCTAAACCTTCATATACAGAACTGTGCAATGAAACATTTATGACAGTTAAGAGTGTGCAAAAAAAGTATGCATTGGCAGTATTAATGTTGTAACGTGTACAGACTCAGTCTTGTCAGCAGGGGGCGAAGTTGTTTCTGAGTCTGCTCGTACTGGATTTGATGTTCCTGAAATGTTTATCTGATGGCAGAGGGGCAAACAGTGCATTGCCAACCATTGTCAGCCCAGTGACTGAAAGGCGCCCAGTTCCTGTAGTCACCAAGCAAATCCAAACCATCATCCCTTCACCACCGTGCTTTTATATGAGGTTTCAGATGCAGCTTTCCAAACTTACATCAAGCCGCTGTGTTGTTTTTAGAGACATAAGACTTTTTTCCTTTGACTCTTCCGAGCAAACCACATGAGTCTTTGTTCTAATAGACCCCTTGCATCTGACGTCACAGTCACGTGATCGGGGGTGCGCGCCTCCATCTTGGTGGGCAGGCTAGCCTGACAGCCCGTCTACTACATGACAAAACGGGTGATTTAGAGCGTACTTTTAGTTAGTTTATTTTTGGAATCTAAGCAATGCCTACGACTTGTTGTGCTCCCGGTTGCACAGAGAGGCATTCCAAATCGTTGGAGGTACGTTTCTGTCGTTTACCGAAGGAGGAAGGACGAAGAAAGAAATGGATATTTTCAATGAAAAGAGCGCAGGCAGACACTCCCAATGGACTGGGGGAGCCATCATTCTACGACAGAATTTGCAGTCTACACTTCATCTCTGGTAAATACAACTTAATTCTGCTCTAGTCATTTTTCTACTTAAATAGCGGCGGGGGGGAGGTGGCGATCGCTACACAGGCCGCGGCGGCGGAGGTGGCTCTCCGGCCCGTGTATCGCTACACGGGCCGGAGAGCCGCCGCTGTCTGAAGCAGCAGACAGCGGCGGCTCTCCGGCAGCGGAGGCGGCAGCGGAGGCAGCAGCCGCGGCGGCTGCGGCGGCTCTCCGGCCCGTGTAGAGCCGCCGCTGTCTGCTGTCTCCGCCGCTGTCTGAAGCAGCACCCGCTTCCTGCTGCTCCAGACATCGGCGGCTCTCCGGCCAGTGTAACGATCACCACCTCCCCTCCGCCCGTTCACGGGCGCTAGTACTTCTGTGTTTACGCTGCAATGTCGCCGACACCCCCACCCATTTTAAAAAGACAAAAACACCAAAATAATCCGTAGTTTGTGATGTTTTTTTAACCTACCGGGCGGGTCTTCCTCTCTGCTTTGTGCTGTTACACAAACATGTCTGAACATCCATCCATTTTCTGACCGCTTAATCCCTCATGGCGTCGTGGGCGTTGCTGGAGCCTTTTTCCTGATATAGAATAATTGCAGCCGTCCAGTGGTTTCAGGGGTTTTCATGCTCTCTTGTCTGTACTGGCCTGCGTGTTTATAAGGCAGCTGTATGTCGTGGTACGAAACCCTTGGCCAGCATTTCACAGACTCGCTCCGTCCCTTCAGGCTTTTGCTGTGTGGATCTGGCAATCTGACACCATCAACCATCAACTTACTCTTAAAACGATCTTGTGATACGTTATCTAAAGAAGAAAAATACCTGGAGAACTCGTCATTTCGTCAAATGGCGTGCCAACCAATATGGCCGCCACGCAAGGGGTTCTGGGTAACGGAGTCACGTGGTTGCAAGGGGTCTATTGCGTAGGCTAATGATCTTTAACCTTTGGGGCGACTGTGGTTTGATGGGTTGAGTAATCGTCTTGCAATCAGAAGGTTGGATTTGCTGGGATGTCCACTCCTGGGTTGATCAGCAGCTGTTTTAAATGTTTTCTTTGTGGCCTCTTTAGGGACCATCAAATGAAGGAACATGTGTTAATCAATGCATTTAAGGAAAGTTTGACTGTAAAAATATGGTAGATAGTTGAAATGAACATCATTAGAAAATTCTTAGAACTCATACAGGCGCTAGAATATGTAACAAAAACAACAGATAATTGACTGCATGCTTACTGACACAGGTACATATCAGCGGTGGGTCTGCTGATATGCCTGCACTGCTTCTCCTCCGCCTCCCTGCAGCCAGACACCGCGTCAGCCGCCGGCCCGGCCGCCTCCTCCGGACGCGCTGCCGCCGGATGGAGAGGTAATTGGGAGGAGAGACGAGGGTGGACCCACGACTTAACCTGAGAGAGGCGGTAATGATCTGCGGCTGCCGGGGGAGCCTCATCAGCCTGCTGGCCATCATTCACTCAGCCTGTTTATGCTGTTTTTACTGAGAAATATCTCAGGTGTGAGGATCATTACACCCCTGGATGTTTTCAGAGAGAGGTGATAGGTGACAGGGTTTTAGTGTTTTCAGCTGTAAATTACCACATGGGGCTGGGCATGCTTGTCAAGGTGAGGAGGAGGATGTTTCCACCAGGCTTCGCTGCAAAATAAAGATTTCTAAGCATCAGTTTATTCTGGTGCTTCTCAATTATCCAGGTAGAAAAATACAAAAAAGTGGAGTAGGTCCTCAGCGTGGGTTTTACTTTAGCTTTTATTTTATTTTTACTTTAAACTTCTTCAACTTTAGAAATGGCCAAATAATTGGGATCTTATGTAATAGTCAAAGTAATGCAGTGGGAGGAAGCGTGTAAATGGTTTAGGATATTTCTAACAATACAAATAAAATCTGAAAAATGTGTCAGTTTTTTATTTTTTACTGCCAGGCTTAGAAACTAACCTCAGGATTCACTTAGTTTACATCATTTTCCACATCTCAATGAAGAAAATATATAGCTAATCTTCTTTTGCAAACTGTTTTATGTTTTTCTTTATTTTAATCCATCAAAATAGAAATAAGAAAATTGTTCTTGAAGCAGAGATGTATCAAAAATTAAAAGTTGTATTTTTTTCAGGCGGTCAGGCAGCATTTGAGACTTTGAGTAAGTTTTATTTAGCTGGACCGAGGGGGAAAAATGTCACTTTGGACTGGAAAGGTTACAGACCACAGAAACTAGCAGATAGAGGGCAGTAAGAGTGAAAATCATCATGAGCAGCTGGTTTTAATAGTTGTTTGTACCCAGGTGTGACTCTCTGCTTCATCTCCATTCTTCCTCTGCTCCAGAGGAGAGGCTGTGCTCCCCAACAGAAGGCTGCTTTACCCTTTCACCTGCCTGAGGAGTCATTATTTTCCCTGAGATCTGTTTGGACCAATAGCTCTCCCATGTTCACAGCAGCAGCAGGTTTGTGACTGTTTGAGAATATATTTTCAAAAGTATTTACACGCAATGGGCTTTTTCCACATTTCGTCACATTGAAGACCGAGGATGAGGGCAGGCAGGTCTGAGTTTAAGAGCTACACCAAGATCCCAAGCGTTGAACCTCTCACAGAGCTCGGGTCTGATTTTTAGGGATTTTTAAGGAAAAAGGGACGAGACGGTTGAGATGTTGAATGAAAGCCAAACAAAGTCCTGCTTGAAGTTTCCCACGAACCTCGTGGAGGACGCAACAAACGTGGAAGAAGGTGTTCTGGTCAGATGAGGCTGAAACTGACCTTTTTGGCCAACAAGCCAAAGCACACCTGCAGATCAGCATGACGACACCACCCCCATGGTGAGACAAGGTGGTGGCAGGAACCTGCTGTGGGGGATGGAGAAGCAGGTCAGAGTTGATGAGAAGACGACTGGAGCTAAACACCGGAGGAAAACGGGAAAGAAAACCAGGTTCCTGTGTTAGACTGGCCTAGTCAAAGTCCAGACCAGAGGGTGTAAAAGGTTGCATGTGAATCGACCTGAAGGAGGCACAGAAGAGTAAATTTTATAACTCACAACCAGACATCCCTGTATGAACCTCTGACTGCAAACTAAAGGCACCACGTCATGTGTTTCAGGGGAGAACGTTCTGATTTCCAGCTCCGACGCCCACATCTGACCCATTTTCTGAGTCACGTTCAAAAAGGGCCCCAAACAGACAGCTGTCAGGCTGATGTTTGCTTTCTAAAACCAGATCCATTCTATCAAGCAGAGATAACTTCACGCTTTCATGTTGCATTATGTCCAATTTATTCAGTTTCCGCCGAGAGTGAGAAGCTTAACCTGCAGTGATTGTCTGTAGCTGCTCAGTTTGATGCTGGTTGTTGAAATAAAGCTGGAAAAAGCTGCATCAGTTAAAGCTGGAAAACACTTTTTATCAACGTTTCACGCATTTAAAAAAAAAAATCTGACCCGTTTATTTTCTTCTTCAATGACGTCAAATCCAGTTTTTTTGCTTTTCCTCCCCTCTGGTTATTTACATCCAGCTCCTGTTCTGCTGATGCGTCGCGTTCTTGCAGGTGAATGTCTGTATGTGGAGCAGAATTGGGTTCTGTATTTGTGTTGTCGGATCTTTTCTTGGTTTAACTCATTCCTGCAGCTGTCAGAGCAGACAAAGGAGAAACACCGGTTGCCTGCAGCCTCGGAATGCAGCATTTTTACTTTATGAAAAGGAGCAGAGAATAGTCCTGGACCTTGTGTCCCTGCTTTACCTGTGAACAAATTTAATCTCAGTCAGACTCCTCGAGTGTTTTTGGCACCGGGGAAGTGCTCCCACTCTGAAGGGGAAAATGAAAACGTCTTAATGGAGCTCCTCTTTTCCTTCCCCGCCCAAGGCTGTTCAGCAGATTGCTTGAAGAGTTCAATTGTGCTCAGCTAATGCATAACAAACAGATGAAGCTGAGCGCAATCAGTCCGCCGTGGCGTCTCCGTCTCTTTCTCTCTGAAGTGCTGAAATAAATCAAAATTATGGTTTTTGGGACTGGATGGATTTGGCCCCGAGTCACGGGCGGCTGAGGAGGAATTCATCACAGCCGTTTCTACCTCCCCTCCTCTGAAGCTTTGATGTTTGTCGACCTGTAACAGGTGAAAAGTGGTAATATCTCTGGTTGTAAGAACAGGTGGTGAAGCTGAAATGAGAGCGAGCTGCAGAGCGGATCAGGCGATCACGTTTAAAGCTGTCGCTGCCGCGCATCGATGAACACATTCAAGCTGGTTCCCTTAAAACTGATATCAACATCACAGTCAAAAATTTTTTTTACAAATATGTGCAACATGATGATAAATTACTGAACTAAGTTTATTTAAAAAGAATAAAAAAATCGGAGAACATCTTTTAAACAGTTGTGTATATTTCTAGGCCTTTATTTTTTCACCTGAAACTTAACCTCTCCTCAGTGTCTGTGCAATTTGTAACAACATGATTTTTAAGTTTGTGCAGAAAAAGCAATAAAAAGACAAGAAATTCATACAGAGAAATGCATGCATGCATATTTAAGGGGAATGAGACCAATTAAAGCTACAGTTGGTAATCCTGTTCAGAAGCACTTTTTGTTATACTGGGTAAAACCGTCCATCCATCCTGAAAGTATGGAAGACCGTCTTACCTCTCTCTTGCGCTCTTCAGGGGGATCGTGTGCAAAAAGTCTCCGACTTCCACTTTGGTCCTTTTTCTTTCTACTGAGACCTTCTTCTTGTCATAAATATGAACATAGTTCGCTTCATGCGAGTCTCAGCCATGTTCAAAGTCTACGGTGAGAGCAGCGGAGCTACAATGAACGGCTAACACCGAAGCTAACCGCTAAGCTAACCGCTAAGCTAACCGGATACATAAACACTTGAAGTGCGCATGCACAGCCAGCAAGGAGAAACTCAGAGGTAACGAGCGCGCACACTGGTGTTATGTGAGCGTGTCAGAATGACTGACATGTGGGACAACCAGTAGATAAGATGATACCTCCAGAACTTGAGGAACTTGATGGTGAGAGCAGGAACAAAACTCTGACCAATCACTGCCATTTGGACCGAACAGCAGGAATTGGTCAGTTTTTACAGGCCTGCAGCTCCCACAGAGAACGATTTTTAACCTCCTTTTTCTGAATACATAATGTATTGACTACTTTCAACCAATCTTTTTGACAGTTGAACAAAGAAAAGCCAAGTGCAGTAAAACATATAGCAATAAAATAACCTGCAATCTTCTTTAAATCACAAAACTATCACTTTTAAAGTGTATTTGTTTTAAGTTTAACTGTCTATTATACTGTGTAATTGAATTCAACATAGTTATAAATATATATATTTAAATTAACACCCTCAAAACAGAGACCTGATAATTGGGTCAAATAAAAAAGAAATGGGTACCAAAAGAAACACACAACACAGTTGTATATATTTTTTTGATCCAGCAGAGGTGATTATTTTGTTTCTGGTGAATTTTATTAATACAAAATCACAACACAAACAATACAGTGAGAGAGACACTAACTGTTATGGTTTCTTTTCTCGTTTCAGCATTTAGGACTTTCTGAGTAATTCTATTGAAAACAAAACAGATGTCGAAACTAAAATATGGTCAAAAAATGAAAAAAGAATAAACCTAAATAAGTTTCCCTACTGCAGTACATGAATAGTAGCAGTACAAAGACATTAATACCATAGAGATATTCTCCTGAAGAAATCTAATGAACTGTATGTGTTTTAAAAGTCAAGTTTCTACTGGAAAAATTAAGAGCCTCCGATGATTGAAGAGTAGAAAATTTAAAGTCCAATCAAAGCGGTGAACTCAGTAATCATCTCAGGTGAATTAACTCAGTGCGCTGGCTGCACTTAAAAAATCTGGTCATAAAAAGCAGCAATTATTTTAACAATCATGTAAGAAAATGACCCCAGAACTAAAATGGAAGCTGTTCACTTCCAGATGATTAATTACAGACTGTTTAAGGTCAGTGCTGCTTGGAAGAGGGCTGCATTACTCTTAAATCTACATTTTTATTAGTTTTTATCACAAAAATCACGATGAAACTGCTGCTCTGGAGAAAGATTTCCAGGCTTCGTAGGCCAGATGTTGGGGAAATGTGCACCAATTTTATTCAGGTGCATCATAAATACAAAAAAAAGTTGTTTATGATGTGACAATCCTGACATATTTGTAAACAAAGACAGTGTGCAGCCTGATCTATGTTTAAAACCGACGCCGCGTGGCGTTCGTGCGCTCTGCAGGCAGCTTTCAGCTTCTAGGCGGTCGAACCTCGTTGTGTCTTCTACGCTTTGCTCTATCTAAGCTCCGGCCGATGTTCTGGCTTGCAGACGGAGACTAGTCTGACGTCAGACCAGCTGAAGCCAATTCGCCTTCTGAAACTGGACGTTTGTACAGGATTATATGTACATTTAGATAAACGACTGTTACGCGAGTGAAAACCTTCAGCATCACTTTCCAACTTCACCTTCCTTCCCTGCGGTCATGTTTAAGCGACAAACCTGCTCCGCCTCATCGGTTCTCCGATCCTTCGTATGAATCAGAGAAGCTTCCTACTGAACCCTAAACCTGATCACGTCTCACAGCTTTAGATGTTTAAAAGATTAGAAACAAACATCTGATTCCCTGGATTCATATACTTTATAAATAATTCCTTCTTTAAGATTTAAAGTCCCCCCCACCCACCCAAATAATTTCTATTTATTGGGACAACCATCTCTGATCTCAGACCTTGCTCCAGTGTCCTGCTTCCTGCTTCTAGGAGTTTTTCTGTTACTCTGATATCCGGGTAGCTCCAGCGTCCTCCACCGGTCCCTCCCTCTTTGTTTCCACAGAGCTCCCCGGCTTCTCCTCTACGGCGCCGGCTGGCTCCGCCTCCGCCTCGGCTCCCTCCTGGCCCTCAGCCACGGCCCTCTCCTTCTTCAGCTTGATGCGGAAGGTCTCTTTGGTTGGAGCTTTCTTGGCGATGTTCTCCTTCAGCCGCTCGCCGGACTGCTTCAGCCTCTCCCCTGCCTGGTGCATCTTCTCCCTCCTCTCCGGCGGCATCACCTTCTCGCCCAGGTTGTGGAACCTGGTGCCCAGGTTGTCTTTAGTTTTGCTCATGTTCTCCTTAGAGAAGGCGGCCTTCAGGGTCTCCGTGCTCTTTACCATGGACTTCTTGATTCGAGCGGCTCGAGAGGGATCTGGCTCCTCGTCTCTCAGGTACTCTTCGTCGGAGGAGAGGTCCGCAGGGATGTCGTAGGCATCCGGCTCAATCTCCAAGCCCTCCAGCCCAGGTCCTTTGGGAGATTTGGTGACAGCCACGGAGGGGACCTCCGTCTCGCCCTGCAATCACACAGAAACTTTACATCAGCGGAGAAATCTTGAACAGGCCTCAGCAATCTGAAAACATGTTGGCTGAAGCAAAAACATCTTCAGGGCAGTGTGCTCAAGTTGCAATTGCGTAACAACCTCCTGGATCAGTTTATACAACATGTAAAACATTTTATAGTTGGTTAAATATATAAATAATTGCCAGGTTCAAACACCTACAATATTTATTAAACAACACAAGGAAAAAAAAGACAACAGCCGTTAATTTCTTGCAAGGAGAACAGCAGAGAGATGCATTCAGTTACATCTTTCCTACTCTTCTGAAACATTCTCTGCTTCAGCCTCGCTTTTATTTTCATGGAGGAACCTAGTTACAGAACACGTTGCAGGGCTTAAGGAAGCAGGGAGACATTCTGCAATGTGACCTTTGACAAAATAAATTAGCAGTTCAGGTGTGCAGAACAACCTTAGCGATGGAGCATTCAGTGATCAGGAAAAGGAGGAACAACAGATGGCTGGAGGCAACTCATCACAGATAAGATAGAGCTCGCAAAAACATTTATGGTGAGGCTGTTTGTTGCACCAGAACTCACTCTGTAACGTAGGAGAGAGATATCAGTCATCTGAAAAACACTCTGATGTCGGAACAAACTCAAACCTTAAAACCTTTTTAATAATAATGAGTAAATACGTGATAAATGCAATGAACATAGTAAATAAAATAAAACATATATCCATCCATCTATTTTCTTACTCGCTTTATCCCTCATGGGGTCGTGAGGGGTATTGGTGCCTATCTCCAGGAGTTCATAAAACATATACAGAATAGTAAAAATAATTATAACAATAATTTTGTGATTTTGTTCAACAGTACCAAAAATCTCATCTGCTTCTGCAATATTTGGAATTTTCTTCTGAATTTATTGTTGGGACTCTTTTCTGGATTGTAGCAGGCAGTAAAAAAAAAAAAAAAAAAAAAATATATATATATATATATATATATATATATATATATATATATATATATATATATATATATATATATATATATATATATATATATATATATATATTCAAAGTTTTACTCACAGATACCAGACAGAAAAGTGAGGACGAAAAGCTGCAAGGAACTTTAAGCATCCGCATCAACAGCTTCTGCCAGGATTAGGATTGTTTAGACAAAATGTCTCCGTTTGAAGACGTTTCTGGATTATTTGACCTTCAGCACAGTTCCATCTTCTGCACAGATCTCTGTTTTCTCAGCGGACGGCTCAGCTGTCCACGCTCAGATTAATCTGATCTCTTCTATCCATTATGGATAAATTACTCTGCTGCTTATTAAACTGAAAGCAGCTCAGACAGAAACATAATATTCCTCAGAGATGCTGTTAGACCTGACCTCCAGCCCCTTCTGTCCGTCTGAAAACACCAGATCAAGTTCCTCTATTTTTACATATTAGGAGCTGATTGAGAGAAGAACCTGCCGGCACCGCAGCAGTAATAATAACCTCCCCGCCTGGTATCTGCTCCTCTCAGGTATTTATAATTCCTACAGAAATAATCTGACTGCACATTAACCTCAGCAGGTATTCGTCCCTTAATCATCCTTTCATTTTAACATCTAAAAAACTTGGATTTAACATTTAAAAAGACGCAGACAGCTGCTGTTTTCCTCGGCGAACAGGAGGTGCAGGAGGAAAATCCACCTGCTGCGCCCCACAGACGACTTTGGCTGTGAAAGAGAGTTAATCACGCCGAAAGCCGCGGCGGCCACCTGCAATGATCACACTCATTAATCATGGAGGCGTTGTCAGAGCGAGCCTGAATGCGGTGAACGACACGATAATTACAGCGAGCGGGAATCTGGGTCAGCGTATGTATTAATAACCTGAGAGGTGATGAAGAGAAAGAGCCACTGACAGCAGGTTCAGACCTTCAGACCTGCGTGTCTGCCTGATTACAGCAGCACAGCTTACAACCAGGCTGCTGCCCCCCTTCATCACATGGAGAATCTGAACTGCTGCTTTTTGAAAGCAAGTTCAGGTTTCTGCAAAAAAATCACTCCAGTCAGGATCAGTGGAGCTGCTGAGCTGGTTCTGACCTGGTTTAGGAAAAGAGCCATGAAACGACGTGACTTTGAGGATCTTTTCCAGCTTATATTTTACCGGACAGCAGTTTTATAACCAAGTGGGGTCCACCGGTTAATCAAGTTGTGTCTTAACGGCAACAATCTAGTCTATAATGTCTGTTCAGATGCAGCTGATGGTCATGAAGGCCCAGCAAGGCAGCTGGGAGGAAGAAATGGATCCGCAGCGATCCGGGCAAACGGTATTCAATAAAACTACAAACACTTTTTCTATAAGCTGCTTTAATCAGGATTTATGAATCCTGAAGCTAGAAGTGTTTTTCGACGGCTGTGTGTGGTCCACTGACCAGCATCAGCCTGGCAAACACCAGCACCACACAAGCTGAGCAAAGCATGCTAGTTTAACCAGACAGCAGTGCTGAACCTTGGTGTTTTATTCTGTTACAAGTTAATGTAAGTGATCAATAACCTCAGTGTGTTCAAAACATGTTATAAAGCCAAAATGCAGTTTACAGTTCGGCAAATTAAAATGAATAAGATGAAGGGATGTTCAGGCCCTTTGAATTTTCCTCATATTTTTGGGATTTTTATGTGAAAGCAGGTGACTGGATGGAGATGCACCCGTGAAAGTAACATTTTGTTGTCATCATTGTTGCAGATTCTCAGTTAGAGTTCATCCTGGACTTTGACTAGGCCATTCTATCACATGAAAATGCAGTGTCTAAACCAGGCATGTCCAAAGTGCCCCCCCCCCCCCCCCCAATTGACTTTGTAGAAAGATTTGGCCAACCAACACTTTATTATTTATAATTATTACAGACAAGTTAAAATGTTACAGTTACATGTTGGGTACAACACAAAAAAAAAACATCTATCCAGCGACTTTAACTTAAATGCAGACTTTGTTGCACTAAAGTCTGTTTGGAATGCATTTATTAAAATTGGCTAATTACAGATAGTCTAACTTGTTTATTTAAAATGATCATATTTTGTAGAGCAGATAAAAAATGTTTTGGTTATGTTCTTTTTTATTAATGTTTTGGCCCTCGAGTGCTTTTCACTTTATCATTTTGGCCCACGATCCAAAACCTTTGGGCACCCCTGGTCTAAACCATCCTATTCTGGCTCTGGCTGAATGTTTGCGGTGGTCGTCCTGCAGGAAGGTGAACCTCCGGCCCAGCCTCAGGTCTTCTGCAGCCTCTGGACGATTTTCCTCCAGGATTTTGCTCCGTCCATCTTCCCTTCAGCTCTGACCAGCTTCCTTGTTCCTGTCAATCTGCAGGGAGGGTGACGTTCTCCAAATCACTTGTCCACCACATGCAGCGTTTTGCATGTTGCCCAAAAAGTTCAGCTTTGGTCCCATCTGGTCTGTTTGTTGTTGCTCCTACAGAACTTGTGGCAAACAAGATTGCATAAATCTTTCTTTCAGGATTAGTTTTAGCTCACCATTCTGCTATCAGGACCTAATCTCTCCTGCTGCTGATTAAATGCACTAGCTTTTATTCAGGGGTGTCCAAGGAACTAAGACAGAATGCACGTGCACACCACACTTGTTAGATTTCAATTGTTGCAATGTTTTAAAAAGATGAATCATTATTCTTGCAGTTCACAAATGTGCAAAACTTTGTTGCTGTAATTTGAGGAAGTGTAAAAAAGGGGGTTGAGTACTTTTTGCAAGGTGTTATATGTGAGAGATGCAACAAAAAAAATCTCATAATCAGAATTTGCAACACCAAGGAAGTGCACAATCTGTGCAGAAATTAAAAACAGTAAATAAAGCAGCAAACTAGCTTCAAAGAATCACAAACATCTTTAAAGTGATCTGCATCAAGAACTGCATCACAGGTAAAAACAAAACGCCTTTAAAAAACATAATGCATGCATAAACACCACAGAAACATTAATTAACCAACGACACACTGCAATAAACTAGTTTACTGATGCAATAAGTGTATCAGTTATGGCTGAAATTATTGTTTTACCCACGCACGGAGCAGCAGGTCAGTGGGAATAAATTCAAAATTAAAATATTGCAAGAGAAAGCTTCACAACACTTCGTTTTTTTTGCCTTTTTATCCATTCATTGGCCTTATTTTGAGTAAAACCGCGAGCTTTTGGAGGCGTGTTTGGCTCCAGAAAATGTTCCCTGTTGTTTAACAGGTCACTGCTCATCACTTCACACAGAGCCTCCCAAACTAAAAGCCATTAACTGGTCTAAAATTAAACGTCTCAGTAACGTGTGCTGCAGCGAACGGCAGCGGCAGCCGAGGGGCTCTGAGCGCAGAGCGGCGGCCATTTATCTTTTTCTTATTACTGTCCACTATCATCATTCAGCCTCCAGCGACGAGCGTCTCCAACAAAGAAGTCCTGCTTTAATGACCGCAGCTGAAGCTCTATATAAGGACATGAAGTGAGGCCTCAGAATAACGGACAGCACATCCGTCAGGAGGAAACTCGACTCTCTGAGCGTCTCGGTGCGCAGGCCGGACTGCTCAGAGCTGAACCTGGACCCAGAGGGTCATCTGGAGGAGCTGAGGGAACCGTGTGGAGCATCTGAGCAGAACATTCATTAATGATGAGGCTTCACCTCCAGTTGGAGAGCAAACGCAGGTCCATTTCTCAGCTGACAAAAGAAAACAGCAAAAAAAAAAAAAAAAACACACTGGAAACTGACTAAAAATACCCTGAAACAGATTCAACAAAAACCTTCAGGGTGATAATTAGTCAGTGAGTCTTAACAGTGTTCCTTATATGGGTTTTTATTGTTAACATGCATCCTTTGTCCGTTTACAAGGACAAATAGACACAATAGAATAATTGTTAGACACATATTTTTTTTTTTTTGTAATAACATTGATCCATACCGAGGCAGAGTGATTAACTGAAAATGGTTTAAAATACAAAAAAGAAGCAGTTATTGGTCTGTTAAAATATGTCCTAATCAAACTTTTTGTGTTTTCAGGCGATGGGTTTTGCAGACGTTGAGTCCAGATCCATCTGTGCAGTTTTTCTTATCCTTCTTTTCAGAGTCACAGATATTTTCTGCAGATTAGCATCAATTAGCCCTTCAGCACGGCTTAGCTTGGTTAAGAAAGCTCGTTCTGACAACACTTCACCTGAAACATGCAGGTGAAGGACCCAGCCACAGTCTTTGGTGGACTGGTCAGATGTATGCTAGGCTAATGCAGCTTATTTGTGTTTTCACCTGTTAATAATGTGCTAATCCATATGTATATAAATCACCTAAATGTACATAAGTAATTTTAAATCTCTGCTTTATTTATTTGTTTTCTCTCACACTGTATATACCTTATGCACATTTTCCTCCTTTTGGTACCTTCTTTTGACTATTGAGCCATTGTGACACGTGAATTTCTCCACTGTGAGATCAATAAAGTCTAAATTATCTTATCTTAATAAGACATTTCAGCAATGTTCCAGTTGTGTGCGGACATTACGTGCAGAAAACCTTCATCGTCCTGTACCTTAATGAACTTGGCACCATAATACAGAGGGGAGTTGTGTTTTTCCCCTCTGGGTTTCCCTCAACTGGCTTCCTGATTGGCGACATGTCAACAGGCTATAAGTTTGGTTTGTTCTTGAGGAATATGACAGACGCTAGGATATCGGGCCGAGACAATCCAACATGCTGAATATCGCCAATCTGAGGTCGGAGCAGTACCGACGTCCTTCAGAGCAGACCAGATCACTCCTAACTCACAAAAGAAGGCAGGAATATCTCAGATGATTATTTTAGGAGACACCCGGATGTCCTTAAAGGAGCAATAAGTAAGACATTTACTGTAAAATCAACCTAAATCATTATTATCTGTCACCCAGGATGGAAGTAACATTCTCTATAACCAACTGGTCCTCCCCATCAACAATGTCTTAGTCACGTTTTTCTCCTTTCAAACCTAGAGGTACGGTCTGGTTCAGAGTGTAGTCCGTGTTTACTTCCTGGTTCCTTGAGCCAATCAGATGAGAGTTCCCAGGGTTCCTAAAACAGAGCGCAGCATTTGGTGTTTTATCTCGTCAAAAAAGCAGCAGCCTGCAGACATGGAAGCCAGTATGAGAAGCGGATCAGAAATAGAAGAGAAAACATCACAGACCTGTCCCGTGGAAGTAGAAACTCAGAACGGTTTCACACCGTTTAAAAACGGCACATTAGATTGTTGTGATTGGCAAGCTGTTGTTCCGATTTGAGCCACAAGGTGTCACTATTAGCTCCTTTGTATCCCCGGTGTAAATACAAATTCATTCGGGCTTCACAGCAGCGATGGACCGTTGAGGAAACGAACTGTTCTCTGTGAAGGCCTCGTTTGTGTGTGGTTCTGATGTGTAACACTGGGTGTCGGTATTACTTATTGGTCCTTTAAGATTGTCAGAAAGGCAAAAATCGGCATAATTATCTTGGCGTGTGAATCCGGCAGAAGTGATTGCTCACCTTCACTAATTGGTTTGGATGCAGCGTGACCCGATGATCCATTTTCACTTTCTTTCTTCCACAGACTTTCTGCTCTTCTTCCCATTTCAAATGGACAGCTGTATTTTATCACTGACCATAAATAAACTTGCAGTTGTTAAGGTTTACTGTTTTAATGTGAAAATAACCAATAAGTCTGTACATTTTGATGCTGAACGTTCACCTAAAAATCCATTTCCATGTGTCAGAAATACCTAGAACGTGCCTCTGCTGTTACAGAGGAACAACTCTCTGATTGGGTGACTGGAGACAGCTTTAAGCTCATTGGTTGTGTGACATCACACAATGTTGCCTAAAACTCTGCTTCTGATTGGCTGCCCCTTTCCCCCCCGAACCACATGTGTTCAGCATGTTTTTACTTTGCAACCAAACCTGACAAAGACCTGCGTTCCCAGATAGGAAGCCGGACCCAGCTGAGTCCCCTGGAACCGGACCGTTTTGGGACCAGTAGATGAGATGGATCTTTGTTTTGAGTCAGTTCCCTACACCAGTTTGTACTTTTGTGACACTTCTGTCCCCCATCTTAGACCTTTCTTTAGGCCAGGAGGAAGCTTGACTATGTGGTTACCCAACCGGGTTCCGAAACACAAAGAGGGGAGCTTCCATAAATCATGAAAGCCGGAACCAGAAGTGGGAACTTGAACTATAAGAACCTCAGGGTTTGGAACCGTTCTGACATGGCACTGTTAATGTGAGCTGATGCCTGAACTGCACTCAACAAATATCCATCCATCCATCCTGTCTATCCCTCATGGGCTTCTGAGGGTTGCTGGTACGTATCTCCAGTTGTCTATGGTGAGAAGCGGGGTTCATCCTGGACAGGTCACCACTCTATCGCAGGAACTGAACAACTAATGAGGATTATTTGTAGACTCCCTCTGCGGCGTCGGCGTCAGTAATCCTCAGATATTCCTGTTTCGCATCATTTCAGGCTCCTCTCTTCCTGTCCTTTAACAGCTGTTCTCAGGGTGAGACTGACGGACGGCCGCCCCTCGCTGCACATCGATCCGTGCGTCGCCTCAGACTGGGACCCGGGGTGACAGCAGTTTATGGCCTGTCCCTCCTGGCAGCGCAGGAGAATGCTGTGATCCCAGAATAGGCCCCTCTGTCACAGATCCACAGCAGCTGTCTGCTGCACACAGAGCTCCCGTTACTATTCTGACAACCTGGACATGAGCGGGGCCAGAAGAGCGAGGGCGTCTCTGCCTGCAGAGCTGCACACTAAGGCCAGCTTTAAGCTGCAGGCACATTTCCACACGCAGCGGAACCGTTTACAAGCAGCTGAACTGACACATCGCATTTTTATCTCAGATAACATTATTTAGAATAAAAAGGAGCTAAAAGAGAAGCAATGCGATCTGCCAAACACTAACCGGAGAGCAGGACACAGCAACAAGAGCTGCTCATTAATGGGACGTTCTACTCAGTCAAGTAAAACGGATTTATCTGCTTTAATTGCTGCTGCTGGATGTGTCCTGGTGGTGGCGCTAAGCAAACTGGTGAGGTAACCTCATCAAACGTCTCATCCGGTAAATGTTTGACCCTCATTCTGCGTTTATCTTTGGTGGAAGATCAAACGTATGGAGGGTAATACATCTGAGCAAACAATTCTATTAAATTTTATTTATATAGCGCCAATTCATGAAACATGTCATCTCGAGGCACTTTACAAAGTCAAATTCAATCATAATATACAGATTGGTAAAAAATGTCCTATATAAGGGAACCAGTTGATTGCATCAAAGTCCCGACAAGCAGCATTCACTCCTGGGGAACCGTAGAGCCACAGGAAGAGTCGTCTGCATCGTCCATGGCTTTGCAGCAATCCCTCATACTGAGCAAGCATGGAGCAAACAGTTGGGCTTATTAACCTTATTGTAAATAAAAAGCGGCGCAGGTGAACGCCTCACCGTCCCAGTCGGCTGATGTCTGAGCTAGAAAACATTTGCAACGGGGTTTATTGAAACCCTCTGGTGATATTAAAAACCAAGAAGAAGCGATGGATAGAGGGTATTTGTGGATCCAGCTCTGATGGAGCACCGTGAGGCGCATTAGCCGGGGTTTGAAAACCTCCATGAAAGGACATCCAGGATGCTTCCGTACCAAATTAATCTCCTGGGGGTCTCTCTGCTGAGAAGGTGCAGCCGCTCTGAGCTCCTCCTGGATGATGGAGGATGAAGGTCTAATCTGGATCCGCCGCCGTTTTCCAGGGTCGTCCTTGTGGTCATGACCACCTTCACCGTGACAAAGGCCTCCTGGTCACCCTTGAGCAAGGTACCGAGATGCTTGAACTTCTTCACTTGAGACAAAGAGTGGTTCACCTTTTCCTGGTCGAGAACACTGGTTTGGAGGATGTCTTCTCGTCTCTGTAGCCTTCAGCTGCAACCGCTGGTCTGAAGACACCAACCCAACCAACCATCCAGCAGAGGCGAAAGGAAAGATCCTCTATCGTCCCACATGGGGGAATTCAGGAGTCCAACCAGACGCCCTCTTCTCTACAGCTACACATTTAGGTCCTGTCCATGGAGACCAGAACCAGGACCAGAAACAAGGAGCAGCCTTGATTCAACCAATCAGCAATCAGCCCGTGTGTTTATAGGGGTTATATCTGGATGGGCCTGGCCAGCAGATGCTGCATCCATTGGCTCGCTCCGTTGAAGACACAGTTGGAGTTTTCCAGATGTATGAGACGCTAGTGGGGAATCCCATGATGCCTTCTGTTACCCTGTCTTAAGCCATAAACTCTCCCAAGATTTCATTTTAAGAGGAACTGGCTTTTAAAAACAACAGCAGCTGATTATTTCCATCAGAGATTGTGTCCAAAGTCCATTTGGTTTCTGCCTCCAGATTCGCCTTTAACTGAACCAAACTGTGACAGACGTTCCTGGGTCCAAACATGGCTGACCTGACCCAATAGATCCATCTTAGTGGTGTTGATTTGGTGGAAAAAGGTTTTATGAAAAACAAACAAACATTTTCTAATTGAGAGAAAATGCTCAGCTAGGCCCGACTAGGCCAAGACATTTACCTAAAGCCATGGAGGTAAATTACAGCCTGATTTAGGAAGGAAACAGACAGCAGTGCTTTATTAATCAGAGAGAAAGAGCTTGGTAAGATTTGTTATTTAATGCAGGTTGTTTAAATCTAACGACACATAAAAACCAGGTTAATCTGTAACTTAGTCTCCGCCCCGTCTGATCTTTCTTCTGGTTAAAGTCTGACACAGCTCTCCTGTCCGACCAACGCCGACCCGTCTTTGATCAAAGGCAAAACGCCTTCAGTTCAGATCAGCTCCTCTTTCTGCTGGACCAGCAGCTTCCAGAGAAACGCCCTGGATTAAAAAACCATGCCTCCCCGTCCGTTTCCTCCCCAGCAGCCCTCTTTGCATGCAGCTCAGAACGCGTCTCCATCTGGACGTGAAAAACATGCTTCAGGGCCATTCCTCCATGAATCGTGGAGGTTTTCCAGCCGATTGAGGCCTTCATTGGGCCCTCCTGCTGTAAAGATGAAGCTTTTTCTGAAAAGGGCTGTAGAGTCAAGGGCCCCTTATAGTTTGAACTTCGACCGCCTAATGACGAGAGTCATGGTTCATCAGAGTTAAGATCGCCCAGTTTTGCCCTCATGCCTGGCACTCAGCTACACTCCAGGCCTTTTTCACAGACTAAACCCAGTTTTAAGCTTCAGTTTTTATGTTTTTCTTCACCAGGTGAATTTGTTCTGCAGTCAGATGCGAGTCAGAGAAAACCCCCTAAACCCATCGCCTCCAGGCTCTGGTTTCCAAAGAGCGCGCTGACAGCTGGACGGACCCGCGCGGCGTCTCGTCTTACCTGGTAGATGACCACTCTGAACTTGTTGCGGGTCAGCAGCTCGTCCTGCGTGGACTCCACCTTCTTGACGCGGACGTTCTGCTTCTCCACGCGGGCGCGGACCTCCTTGACGTTGGCGCTGACCTTGCGGGTCTTCTGCAGGAGCTTCTCCACGGTGCCGCTGGTGTCGCCGTGGTCTTTGGCCAGCTTCAGCACGTCGCCCTGGATGGTCTTGATGTTGTTCTCCAGCTCCAGCTGACGCTCCTCCATGCGCTGCTGGCAGGACTGCACGTTGTCGATGATGCCGGCCACGCGCTCCAGCAGGGACAGGATGGTGAGGGCGCTGATGGGGTTGCCCGCCTCGTCCTCCACCCCGACGATCTCCAGCTTCTCCTGGACGCCTGCCGAGCGAAGCTTGTGCTGCTCCATCGGGATGTTGGGGAGAGGTTTGGCAGAGGATGGGAATCTACAGGTTGAGTCAGGAGACCTGGACCAGGAGCGTTGGGGTGACCAGCAGGAGAGCGGAGAGTGGCAACACCCAGCCGCTGTGAGCCGAGCTGGGGTCTGGGAGCGGGGGAGAGGGGAAACTCCACCTACCTCCCTTTAAAAACAGGTGTCAGGACACTAAATGAGCAGGATTCAGATCTCCATGGGATGTGGGCCAGGCAGTAAACTCAGGGTGGAGCGTCAGTGCCCCCCGAGCTAAAAATACCAACCCTGTAAGACGACACGTTGACATTTTGGGAAGATCCAAAGTGGGGGACGGTGGAAGCGGCCCTGCACCACTTTGTTCCACCCATGCACGGTGATTCATAATTTCCAATCATTTCCACAGCTGTGAAACGCGTACATCAGCGAGAGCTCAACAGGCCGTGCGTCTCTCTGCAGCGACCCAGGCGGAGAAGCTCCAGTTGTCTGTTCTGATTACTCAGAGCGGGGATGTTTTCAGGGGATTAGACGCCGCCGCTCTGGCCTTTTTACGCCCCCCCCCGGGACGCCAAGTCCAAACATTGACAGAGATTGAGATCTGAAGCCCTTTATAGAGATGACTGACAGTAACGCCCGGCTCTCCCAACACAGAAACTGATCTAGGCTGAGTACAGCCGGTGCCATGAGAGGAACACTGAGACATAACGGCTCTTTGTTATCCACGATTATCATCTATAAAACTGTAAAAACATTCAGATTTACCATATTGAGGATTTAAGTTAGCATTAACAATCGAACAGAAGCATTTTTTGTGGGTTTTCTCCATCCAGCATCTTTCAGATTTATTGTCCCTCCTGATAAAGAACCATAAATAAACTCATAATCTGAGGTTTTAACAATTAATAACAATTCCTATAAAATATAAATGCCACTGAAGTGCTTTTGTGATTTTTTTAAATTTCCTTTTTAAAGACGTTGTGTCTAGGAACTTTTAATTAGTAAGAGTCAAATTCTGATTGAATTTGACTTTGGAAAGTGCCTTGAGATGACATGTTTCATGAATTAGCGCTATATAAATAAAACTGAATTTAATTTAATTGAACAGCTAAATAACTGATAGCAATGAAACAGATGCCAGCTTGTTTTAGTCGCTCCTCAAAATGGGAAAGACAGGAGAGAACGGCAGATGCGTGTTGGTCATCATAGATCAGAAAACCTCCAAGGTCGTCGGATGACTTCAACCAAGCAGCTGGTGAATTTCAGGGTGAATGTCAGATTTCCAAATGCCTGTCAACGCATCACCAGAACCCACTTTGTACCTCCTTCAACCGACCGAGGAGTGAGTTTGTTTTCTCAGGACCAGCCAAGACCGGCTCCGGTAGTTAAATATACTGAGGATTCCTACAGCGGCAAGAAGATTTAAATAGAACCAGGGCCAAGTCTTGTAGAGGAAGACAGAACACGAAGTCCTGCGAAGGGCATTCGTGACAATGAAAGAGAGACGATGTAGGAGGAAAGATCGTCTGTGAATAAAGTCATATTCACTAAATTAGAAGCTGTGTCTCTGTGAGACCTGTCAGGTCAACATACGTTTAATTAAGCCTACAGTTCTGTATCGAACATGTTTTTTTTATTGGTCTGCTGTAATATTTGTGTGGTTTTATTCACTGTAAGCAGAAAATCACCAGCATTAATCGAAACAAATGCATGGAAACATCAGCTTGTATCGAATTAATGCATGTAAAGTGCTTCACTGATTGATGAGTTACTGAAATAAATTAACTTTTGAATAACAGTCTGCATTTCTAAAAAACATTTACAGGTACTTTTAGTGTTTTATTGTGGAATTTTAATGCAATTATGCCATAAATAAATGTGAAAGCTGCTAAAACCTGCATTTGTTGTTATATTTATGTTCAGGCAGAGTGACTAAGGACCAAAGAGCCTCCGGCTGCAGAGGCGCCTCAGTCCGGCCTGCCTGGGGTTCCAGCGGCTGTTCCTTCCTGATCTGCAGGTTTTCATGAATGAAAGCTGGAAACTGGTGTAACAGCGTCGGGCCGCCGGATCCGGTGGACCGGGCCCAGCAGCTGCAGCTGTCGCCCTCGCTCCTTCAGGCTTTAAATATATATTTACAGGCCCAGCATGCCCCCCCCCCCCCCACCACCACCACAGAAATGCATGACACACAGTGGTGTGAGGGCAGCCGGTAACTTTGGCTCCAGCATCTGTTTTATTTTAATATTCTTTTAATCATCGGATAAAACACGTGCTCCTTGTGACGCCATCTTAGTTTAGATTCTGTAACTTACAAAGAATAAAGAAAAGGAGAAAAAATAGCGTAGCAGCAACTAAATGAATGTCAGGAAGCAAACGACGGATTTAAAAATAAGGTTATTGTCTGAGCTGGAAGTCATTAGAACGGCTTTTCGTTTTTAATTAGACGGTTAATGATGAGCTCCCTCCTCTGGCAGGTGGGCGGAGCTTCAGAATAACAGCCGAGGGCCACAAGCAGCCTCGCCTGTCCCTGTGTGCAGAGCACAAAGTGCCAGAGCTCCTGTGATTGTTCTGATATCAGCACGTTTTAGCAGCTTCTGCCGTCAGCACTGCTAAAGCAGGAGAAACCCTGATGGAGATGAGACAGGAGGCAGCTCAGTTGGAGGAGCTGAGACGATGACGTGTGGTCCTGTAAACGGAGATTAACAAGGTTATAAAATCTATAGTCACTGCAGAGTTGATCTTCTGCCTCTGTGCTGCTTCACACTCCTGTCAACATCAGCTGTTTGTCTTTGAACAACGTCATAAATGCTGATTTTTTTACTCACAGTGACCAAACTGGCCAGACTGAGTATCAAACTCACAATAAAACGTCACAGTTTGTTTGGCGGTCTTGTTTTAAATCGTGATCCAGTGAGATAAAATTCACCCAAAGAGACGTTTGCATGCTGTGTTTTTAATTCACATTTGCTGCCTAAAACGCAGCCAGATATGCTGGGAACGGTGGGTTACCCGCTAATCTGGTGATGGAAAACGCACAGAGGGGGTCTGAAAGGGTCTCAGCTAGTTTTCTAGACCATTTATCCTGCTTTGACCTCCAAGAAGACCGTATCAGGATGGTTGGAGAAAGGAGCTGAAAGCTTTGCTCCGTCTCCAAAACACGAGACGTTCACCATCAGCTCTTTGCCCATCTTACTCATATTCATCACAGAGAAAGGCTGGGGGAAGACGCCGTCTCTGCTGGAACAGGTCTATAGCGTCCTGCAGCGCCGACCTGCAGGTACGAGCCTGGTGTGCAGGATGTGTGAGGTCTGCAGAGACGTTAGCTGCCCTCTGTCAGAGCCCAGACCTGGATGAGTCCAGGATGGAGGGAAGGTCACGCCTCGGCTCTCTGCAGGAGGAAGTCAGAGTGCCCGGAGAGAACCCATGCACGCACATAGAGAACATGGAGAGCATGCAAACGTCACACAGAACCATCTGTACGATCTTCTCACCTGCAGCAGGGAAACGTGGTGATGTGACTCCAGCAGATTATCCTGCAGCCGGTTTCTAACCGTAGTCTTGGTTTGATCTGTGGTCCTGATCTGTCACCTTTTATCAGAGCCAATGAGAAACTGAACCACAATCCATAGACGTTTGTAACACTGACCTTCAATCATGATGTATTTCTCTCTGTTAGACTTTTAAAATGATTTTACTACCAATAAAAAAATGAGCTGATATACAGAGGATAACTATAAGGGTATAAAATCATTTGTCTTCAGGTGGAAAGTGGAAGAAACTGACCTGAAGCCGTTTATAAGAGAAGCTAATGTGTCAACAATAAACTTTAATAATCATTTAAAATGAGCGCGTTTAATAATGATCCATAAAAACTGGTATAAAACATGGAAGAGTAGAGCAGCAGCACGGCTCGGGTTCATGGAGCCAATTAGGTGAGAAATGATGGTGCAAGTGAGACTTTCATTATTACTTTTGAGTATCTGCATTGCAGCGTTTTAATAAGTCGGGTCAATTAGACGCTGCAGGGAAAATAACAACGCAGGCTCTATAAGGCAGTTCTGTTATTGTTCCGCTGATGAATAATCACTCGGTTTACACCGGCAGATTAAAACGGACAATGAGACGGGGATGTTACGCAAGTCGAGAGGAAAAACGGACAAATCAACGCTGAACGCTACAGGAAGCAGAGAAATAAAGACATAAATCACGCAATAGAGCGGCGATCAGGTCTGAATACAGACGGATTTATTTTATCAGAGATTAAAACAAGATTCCAGGATCTACATGCAGAAGATTAACAGGCAAACACTGAGAGAGCAGGAAAAATGGCCGACAACGAGGAGAACCAAGACAGAACAGAGAACCCAGTCTATAATAGAACCCAGCCTGAAACAGAACCAACCTAAAACAGAACCCAACATGAAACAGAACCCAGACTGAAACAGAACCCAACCTAAAACAGAACCCAGGATAAAACAGAACCCAGCCTAAAACAGAACCCAACCTAAAACAGAACCCAACCTTAAACAGAACCCAGTCTATAATAGAACCCAGCCTGAAACAGAACCAACCTAAAACAGAACCCAACATGAAACAGAACCCAGCCTGAAACAGAACCCAACCTGAAACAGAACCCAGCCTCAAACTGAACCCAGCCTAAAACAGAACCCAGCCTGAAACAGAACCCAAACTAAAACAGAACCCAACCTGAAACAGAACCCAGCCTAAAACAGAACCCAGTCTAAAACAGAACCCAACATGAAACAGAACCCAGCCTAAAACAGAACCCAGCCTGAAACAGAACCCAAACTAAAACAGAACCCAACATGAAACAGAACCCAGCCTGAAACAGAACCCAGCCTGAAACAGAACCCAACCTTAAACTGAACCCAGCCTGAAACAGAACCCAACCTAAAACAGAACCCAGCCTGAAACAGAACCCAACCTAAAACAGAACCCAGCCTGAAACAGAACCCAGCCTGAAACAGAACCCAACCTTAAACTGAACCCAGCCTGAAACAGAACCCAACCTAAAACAGAACCCAGCCTGAAACAGAACCCAACCTAAAACAGAACCCAGCCTGAAACAGAACCCAACCTGAAACAGAACCCAACATGAAACAGAACCCAGCCTAAAACAGAACCCAGTCTATAATAGAACCCAACCTAAAACTGAACCCAGCCTAAAACAGAACCCAGCCTGAAACAGAACCCAACCTGAAACAGAACCCAACCTAAAACAGAACCCAACCTGAAACAGAACCCAACCTAAAACAGAACCCAACCTAAAACAGAACCCAACCTTAAACAGAACCCAGCCTAAAACAGAACCCAACCTAAAACAGAACCCAACCTTAAACAGAACCCAGACTGAAACAGAACCGAACCTAAAACAGAACCCAACCTGAAACAGAACCCAGCCTGAAACAGAACCCAACCTAAAACAGAACCCAACATGAAACAGAACCCAGCCTGAAACAGAACCCAGGCTAAAACAGAACCCAGCCTGAAACAGAACCCAGCCTGAAACAGAACCCAACATGAAACAGAACCCAACCTAAAAGAGAACCCAGCCTGAAACAGAACCCAGCCTGAAACAGAACCCAACCGAAAACAGAACTCAACCTGAAACAGAACCCAGGCTAAAACAGAACCCAGCCTGAAACAGAACCCAGGCTAAAACAGAACCCAGCCTGAAACAGAACCCAACCTAAATCAGAACCCAGCCTGAAACAGAACCCAGGCTAAAACAGAACCCAGCCTGAAACAGAACCCAGGCTAAAACAGAACCCAGCCTGAAACAGAACCCAACCTAAATCAGAACCCAGCCTGAAACAGAACCCAGGCTAAAATAGAACCCAGCCTGAAACAGAACCCAGGCTAAAACAGAACCCAGCCTGAAACAGAACCCAGGCTAAAACAGAACCCAACATGAAACAGAACCCAACCTAAAAGAGAACCCAGCCTGAAACAGAACCCAAACTAAAACAGAACCCAGCCTGAAACAGAACCCAACCGAAAACAGAACTCAACCTGAAACAGAACCCAGGCTAAAACAGAACCCAGCCTGAAACAGAACCCAGGCTAAAACAGAACCCAGCCTGAAACAGAACCCAGCCTGAAACAGAACCCAGCCTGAAACAGAACCCAACCTAAAACAGAACCCAGCCTGAAACAGAACCCAACCTGAAACAGAACCTCTTTGATTCATTTATCTGGACCTCAGCATGGATCCTGGCTCAGTATCAGATTAATTTCCTCAAAAACAGAAGTTTCAGTTCAAAGATGCACAGAAAACACACAGAAAAGAACAATACTGCCCATAAAGTCATAAAAACTTCCTGATTATACAGTTTGGAGCTTTCTGGGGAACTTTAACTGGTTTTGCATTAATTGTGTGATAAATATAAAGATAACAGGCTTTGTAAAGCTGAATAAAATGAAACAGGAAAGTTGCTGACTGCGTCTCTTTTCCAGGTTCATTTCCTGTTAGCTGTCTTTAACCAAGTTTAGAGTTTCATTTTCAGATTGTTCCTGTCAAATTATTACAGATTGCTCAGCAGTAAACAGGATGCACAGAAATTAAATCAGAAAGTCCTGATCCTGAAAAACAAACGAGGAGTAAACAGTAAAACACGTACAACGTTCAGCTGGTACACATTTATTTAAATATGTTTTGTTTGCATGAAAAACTCCAAAGGTTTTTTTTATGTAAATATTCCCCCCAATCTTCAAACTTCAAATGTCCTGTTGATTCACGGCCACAAATTAAACGGCTCACATATTTAATAACCCGTGGAGATTACACGGAGGAGACGATTATTTTCCATTTAACTCCAGGGTCAAACCTTTTGTTGGTGCTTTTATTAATGTTGTCCTTCCTGCAGCGGCTGCTTCCCTCGTTGCTTTCATTCAGCATGAATCCGGATTAGTTGTTCTGAGCGGCACCAAGACCAAAGCAGACTTCAACCATCTTAAACAAGTCTGACCCAAAAAAAAGATATATAATGTATGTCTACAAAGCTTTAAACATCGTCACATTAGCATTTACACAGAAATGAGTTATTTAGACAGGAACAGTGATCAGGGTGGGAGTGCACCAGAGGTCAGGGATTATAACACAACCATAAACTACTTATAGCATTAATACTTATGATATAAATCCATCCACAGTGGCTTGTTTTGTAAATAATAATGGCGACATTATTTTAATGTCGCCATTCTCTCCTGTCTTGTCCTTGTTGTTGTCTGACTCTTCCGTCAGAATCTGATTGGATGAACAATGACGTGAACGTCTCTGATTGGCTACAGGAGCAGAGAGCGGCAGCGCCCCCTACTGACAACACCCCCCTCTGGACACGAGGCTCCACACTGAGAACTACGGTGGCTGGGAAGTGCAAACCAGCAATACGAATCTGAAACAAATTTATGTGTCAGAAAACTTATTTTCATTTACAAATGACAAAATCAACCAGAAAGGGAGGAATCTTCATCTTCAAAGCTAACCTGGAAGTGATAACGTTAGCGTTCATGGTGACCCAATCGAGATCCGTTTGCCCGTTTTGTGGCACATTTACAAATAGATTAATGTGTTTTATTTTTCACATGGTCAGAACTTTGTGAAGTGTTTCTGAAATGTAAATTTATTTCACATTTTGTATATTTCGGTTTGCACTTCCCGGCCGCCGTAGAGAACGGACCACACGTTGAAATGGAAAACAAAGCTGTGCAATAAAACATCTTTCATCTCACACTATGATTTCAGTTTCAGGTCAGTTTCTCTGACCAGAAACCACATGGAGCCGTTCTGGTCAGAGAAAACGCTAAAGTATTGAAGGGATTCAGGTGAAAATCTTTTTTTTTATACGCTGCTGCACTTTTCTGACAGGAAATGTTTGATGTTCCGTCGTCAGGATGCGTTTCAGACAGGAAGATTATTGGTGACGCACCACCTCCTCGCTCCATTTCACCGGCTTCTTTGTAAATAATCGCCCAACGCAAATGTGATGACGATTCAAAAGTTCAGAGAAAACACAGTTTGCCTAAATCTCTGACATTTTTTAAAATTAGAGCTGCTTTGATTTATTTGGTCCTGGCTTCTCTCAGGCTGGCTGTTAGAAATCTGGACTGAAAATGATGAACGGAGGCCAGTTTTTCTACAGCATGTCAGAAAATAATTCCTCTCAACATTTTAACAGAATTACATTTCCAGTATGGAGAACCGTCTCTTTAAAGCGGACAAGGCCGATCAGCCGGCACCAGGCTGTGGAGCAGGTACTGGAAACCGGTCCATGCCTGGTTTCTCAGTCCATTAATAAAAAAATGAGATGTGAACATTTTATTCAAGTTATACATTTGTTAAAGATGATTAGAAAATGTAAACAATCTATATCTAGTGTTCCCTGTTCTACTGGAAGAACTGACAGCGGCCCGATTCTATGATGCCGATGACATCTTTGTGAAACTTTGTGACGTTTGGGGCTTGTTTGCCTCACTTTGCAGTTGTTCTGTTTTTGTTTTTACGTAAATGCTGTATTGATAACCCATCACCATTTACAGAAAGTTGATCTCTACGTTTACACAAACAGCGGTGAGCCCTGGGCTGGAAAACATGACGACGGCCCGACTTGGTTGACTTCTGTTTATTGGGAACAACATGAAAAAGGACAATGATTTACATCAGCTGGATCTTTACAGACATACCGACACGGAAACCAAGAGCTGGCCTCAAGACTTTAAAACGTTAACACGACAAAAGGAGAAAGGAAAAAGTCAAACGGCAGTAAGTCACCTGCACACCACTAACATCTTGAAGACACGTTTTTATTCCTGCTCACGCCAGCAGGAGGAGCCGCTGCGACGGTAGAGCGCGTTTCACCTATTCCACTACGCAATACGTGAAACATGTGAACTTCCCAATGGATTCCCATGTGCTTGGAATGTGTCACAGAGAAGAAAGTGTCAGATTAAAATAAAAAAAGTTCTTTACAACATTCAAAGGAGACCCTAAACCTTTTCTATATCCGTAACCGAGGAGTCCTGCGGTTACTTGAAATGCCGACAAAAAGTCCTTCATTACAATCTTCTACCTCCTGGTTACACCAACAAGGATGCAAGAAAACATTCCAGCCTAGTAGCCATTAAATAAATGTCCACGTGTCCTTTGTAGGTCCTTGTGTGTCTCCAAAAAATGCCACATTCATCATTTTAACACCGACCGCAGGGTCCTCCGTTAGCCAGGCGGACTTTCTGGGACCGGGACGAGGACGGGCCTGACGGAGAGTCCGGTAACGATTCCTGGTAAAAAGTTTAAACTACACCACGGTACACAGTTTTCACAAGTCATGCTAATTTACAGGAAGTACAGGTCAGAATCAAACGTAAAAAGCCCGCGTAGAAACTACCGTAGAAATGATGATAATTATAAATTATTAGCTCAGTTTAACCGAAGCCTTAAAACTGATTTTTTACACCAAGAATAACTGTAAACAATTTTATTGGAATGGCTGACGCCTTCTCGCAAAAAAGAAAGAAAGAAAACAGAAATTAAAATAACTACATTTGGTGATCAGCTTCACATTAATAGCAAGGAGCAGAACAGATGGAAAAAAAGTTAAATAAATATCACATTGCTCTGTTAGTTTACCGTAACGCATTCAACCGGGGCAGGCGGATGTAACGGAGAGCCGGGGGCGTTGATTCTGCTGCTTGGGGGGGGAAAAAATTATATTTCACAGCAAAAAAAAAGAAAAAAAAAGAGGAAAAATAAGGCCTCTTAAATAAAAATTTGTATTCTTCTTTTATTGTTTTTTTTTCCCAGGAGAAAAGAAATATCCGCTTACGTTTAAAAAAAGTGGCTTTCCCGCCTTTTAAGAAAAATACTTATCAAAGACAGCCCTGGCCACGCCGGGCTATACCATCCTGGAGTTAGTGTCCGAGGAAAAGTGGCCGAGGTTCTGTTTCTGCCGGCGGCCGCGGTTGTTCTTCGGACATTTCCTGGAGACACAAACAGAGAGCGGCATGTCTTACAGGGAGTTCTTCCTGCTGATTCAGCAAATAATTGATAAAATATAAATCTTATTGATCGGTCTCAATAATTATCAACAAATTCAATGCATACAATTTAAGCGCAGCCTTGGTCATTTTATGCTTAGCAACTTATTTGAATTCAAACTCACCCCTTTATTCAACTTTTTACCAAAACTGCAAGTTTTTAAAAAAAGAACACCTGCTCTCTGAACTCTTTGAAGGGGGCGGAGCTTAGTGATTGAGCTTCCTGGGTCGTTGTGATTGGTTGGGAGGATGTGATGACTGCAATATTAACCTACATGATAGGCTAGAATGCAAACGGAAGGAAAACTTTTTTTTCTATTGAACTTTTTATTGACCTTTTTTTTTCTATCATCGATATACGTCTATCGATCGATATATATTGTTATTAAACTATCGTCTAGCCTTAATAAAAAAGAAGACAAACAATGTTTTAAATCTAGTTTTAAAGCAATCAATAACTAATAAAACACTATATCAAAAGGTGTTTAACAGTTCATGTGAATTTTATTTAAAAACTGTTACAGTTTTAAGCCCTTTGTCAGCTTGGTTGTGAAATATCTGAGTTTAAAATATTGCAGTAAAGTTTTTGTGTCTTGTTTGTGGCTGTTGACCTCGGCTGTTTTTATTATTTACTGCAGAAACGTTTCAAACATCCATGTTTGCCATTTGTTATCGCTTAGATTTGAACAAAATGGAATAAAGAGCCAATATTGCATTAAGTCTTATTATTCAAAACATTTTGGTAAATTACTTTCACAGCGTATAACTTCCTGGACCAGCTGAGTAATAATAATAATAATAACAGAGGCTTTTTTGCTAATCTACGGCGGTTGTCGCAGTGAAATCGCTCGTCTTCCTACCTGGTGATGCACATTACGACGGCGACGATGACGGCGATCTGCACGGCGCCGATGATGGCTGCGATCAGGACGTAGTGCAGCTTCTGTCCGCTGGGAACCACATAAAGGATGTTGAAGTCCTGCGGCTCGTCACACTGAGCACCTTTGTATCCCGCGTCACACCTGGACCCCAAACACAGACGTCAATACACTACAATGTTAACACTTTCCAAAAAAACTAAACAAAACCAACATATATATATATATATATATATATATATATATATATATATATATATATATATATATATATATATATATATATATTTGCAATTTGTCATAGATCAAGAATTGTGCATGAGTTTGTTCAAATCAGGTCATTTCTATGAATTTTAATCACAAAAGGTAATTTTTCTTTTCAAATTGAAGAACTTGGGCTGATAAAGGCTCAATATCAAGACGATAAACAATTTCTAATTCAAAAGAAATCTGGACTTAGGACACATTTCATCTGCTTCTTACAGAAAAGAGTCCATACTTTCCACTGCAACGCGGGTCATCAGGTCAGACTGATCTGAATCATTTCTGCAAACTAGATCAGATCTATATATTCCCATATTGTGTAAAAATGAAAAATATGACAATAGATCCTGTCTCAACCTGTAAGGGCGTTGGACTGGAAGCACTGAAAATGTTCAATTATTCTGTCATTGTAGAAATTTCTCTTCTCTCTCCCTGTAACTGGGATTCCTGCACAGATTTGGCCTCGAGTGATTTGCTGGATTAGATTTCAGGGCGCAGATGATTTCTATCCAACGGTGCATGTTTATGATATCACCTCCTTGTTGTTTGGGTAAAAATCATTTTCTATTAGAGCAGAACATCAATTTTGTGCCATGAGAGTTGATTAAAAACGGTCATGGTTGGAGGTGAAGGACCGAAGTGGCAGCGGCAAGACATCCTGGAAACAATAATATTTAAATGGAACCAACCGAGTGAATCACACCAAACGTAGGAGCCGGGATGGAAAAGAGACGACGTGACAAGCACTGAACCAAAAGCCGGAGTTTAAACACAACGGGGAATAAAGGGAAACTGCCTTCAACACAGGTGAGTGGGATTTACTAATTAATGCCGGCTCTGGCTGAGGGGGAATAATTAAAGACGGCAGGATCCTGGAACAGAGGATTAACACAAGATCATGACAAAAACCGCCTCATTGTGCTCCTTTCTTGCATTTTTTGTTTTACGACAATTAAAATAAAAACATAAATGAACAAGAACAGCTTATGTTGTATATTAAGTTATTATTGTGTACAATTCATATAACCATAAATGATGGGAAACAGATATAAGACCCAGAGCTGAAATGCCATTTGTGCTAATCTTCACCAGGTTTTATTCATTTCCTAAAACTTAGAGAGTTCCTGTTTTCTTCAGTAACAGAAGATTTGCTTTCCAAGCAGTTATGAGCTGAAAGATAAAATAAAGAAAACTATCTTGGTTTGTGTTTGTGCACAAAGCTCAAGGTTGTTTTGTTTAACCTCTACAAGAGTAGCTGTGGGCTTTTTTTCAAATTGTAACCTCTAAAGTTACAACGTCGTCCTAAATGTGCAGGAAAATAAGGACTTTGAGTCAGGAGTCACTGACCGGCAGGTGGCCATGTTGAACTTGATCTCACATTTCCCGTGGACGCAGAAGCCGGCGTAGCTGTCGGCGCAGGGGATGGGCATCCCGGCGTAGAAACCCTCTCCCTGGTCCGGACCTGTGGTTTCTGAGGAGGGCAGCGGCACAAAGAGCAGGGAATGATTTTATACGGGCCAAATATGACGATACATCAGGAGGATGTTTCAGCTTCACTAAGAAAAAAACCTTCTGCACTTCCTGTTATTTGCTAAATAAGGGTAAAAAGACCAGGGTAGGATAAATCGTTTTTATACATTAATTCGAATTTGCAACCTCTCAAGATTTAGGTTTAGGAAAAATATATTAGTATATATTAAGCTTTTTACCCAAAGATGCAACACTTTATTCATTGACTTATTTTTTAAGTTGATGTGAAGTGAAGCCTGTTATTAGATGTTTAATACAACTAGCAGCAAATATTTTGTGTTATAGTTTAATTATTTAATACGGCGGGGCGGCCATTTTGTTTTATAACCATGTTTTAAAGCTCGCAATAAGTTGAGCTTTCGATTCAGGTCAACGCCCAGATGAGATTATTGAAATAAAAGTACGTTTTTAAAAGCAAGTTCAGCATTTTTTACGAGACAAAAATGGATTAATCAGATTTGGTAACATTTTATTTTTAAGCCATATCGCCCAGCCCCACGACAGAGTAAGTTTGTCTTGGTTTCTGCGTCATCTTTCTTGCATATGACAAACATGAATACTCTGTAAATGTATTATTAAGTTTTCTCTTTCAAATGTTTCCTTTTTTAAAACAACCTCAATCCATCAACCCGTAAAATTCATCCGATGTGCTTTGCTTCTATCAGAGCCTGTAAATGTAAAAGGCTATTCAAAAAATATATATTTAAATAAAAATCACTTTCATGCCAACCCTTTCTTTTATTCACATCCTAATGTGGATGGAAGAAAATAAACCCTTAATTCACACACAGAGTGACTGAAGTGATGAGAGGAAGCAGCTCTGAAGCGACGTGTGGCGCTCATTAAGGTGCCTGATGGACCCAACGCCACAGAAAGCGCTTCCTAACCAGCGTCGGGTTCCAGAGGTTCCTGAGGTGTTTGTCAGAAGACTTCATGCTTCAAAAATAAAGCCGACGCTGGAGGAGGGCAGTAGGTTTGGTGTGGCACTCATATATAAGCGGGAAACTGAAATAATCACGGTGGGTCAAATCAGAGCAGCGATCGAGCAAAAGTTCCAGTTTTACGTCTCACCTTCTGACTCTTCTCGTCAGAAATGATCTCTGAGTCTTGTTCAGGCTTTTAAATCCTGCTGATGGCTGCTCATATAAACCGTGGGCCATGCAGCCGGCGTAACTCCGATCAGGACAGCAGATGCAGAGCTGGTTAGTCAGCGGCGAACCGGAGGCCGGCGGACTTCTACGGCTCTCAGCTCCACGTCAGCTTTGACCAAAAAGGCCCCATCATCCCACCGTGAGGTGCTTCATAAAAGCTCTATGGTTGCTATTTGAACACGGATCTTTTTGGTTAACCGTTCTCAGATGCAGCTTCGGCTTCGCTTTGATGACAGGAGCCGGCGCGGCAGAACCAGCGACTGATGGATCTCCACCGCTCATATCAGCCCGCCCTGCAACTACTCACCAATGACCGCCCCCCTCAGTAGCATAGAGGCGTAACAGTGGCAGTAACATGGTAATATTTGCTACCCATGAATTTATAATATTCTAAATGACACAAACTGGTCCTGGCTGGGGAGTAGACTGATCTAAATGCCCTGTGGTCCACAATGTCATGGATATTTCAATGATTTACTCTGCAAAGGGGAGGCACATCTAAAACGGACACCAGAGGACACCAGCCGTGGCTTCGGGCGGTGGTGGTGGTTGGGGGGGGGGGGGGGGGGGGGGGCGTTTGACGGACAGTTCCTGGTCCAAACAAGCAAACAAGACGACAAGTGAAGGTCAGCAGACAGGAAACGCCTTACAGCCACATTAGATGACGGTACCCTCAGGGTTTAACCTTCGGCTGGTTGGTCACATGATTGGTCCGCCTCAATATTTAAACCGTTAGGGACATATATGATCTCATCCTGCACTGTTTTGCAGAGAAAACGACTGAAACAGCAGAAAATACTGGGCTTGCTGTGTTTCAGTCTCACTGATCTCTGTCGGGCTGTTTGGGTTGATATGGGCGATAAACATCGTCTGTAGAGACAGAGAGGCTTCCTCAGCGTCGACGGTGAAACTGTGAGCTGCAGGCCGTTCATCACTGATGCGACGCTGAGAGACTGAGAGGGGTTTGTTTGTGGAGATGCCTGATATTAATTCATAGAGCGCGCTGCATGAAATATACTGCTGCAGATCTCCTCCCTGATCTTTAAAGTCAACATTTGCATCGTGCAGCAGGACGCACGGCGCCACACATTACCCTGGTTCTGCTCCGCTAAACCTGCACGTTTACTCAGGAGAAATGATAGCGTCACATCAGGACCGGCTCTTAAAAACCCTGTTTCCGCTTTATTTCACTATCAGCACAGATTTACAGCTGCGGGCTTTGGCTTTTACGGCTCTGTTTTCCCCCTGTGAGGACTTTATTGTGTATTAAGGAGATTTTCGTTGGGTTTTCTCCTCCTCCGCGACAGGTTCACACTCAGGTTAACAAGCTGCTGAAAGGCCACGGGGATCCTGCTGGCTGGATTAAAAGCAGGAAATGATTCACAGTGCGGGTCTGAATGCAGAGGTTGGTCACGTTTGCAGCTGAGATTCTATGGGGTAAGATGACTATCAATATAAACATATGCGTAGGTCTCTGAATCTGTAAATGTAAGTCAATAAACGTAAATACATCTAAGATTAGTGTTTGTTCCTGGTTGTCAACTCATGACATTACGTGTTTCATCTGTGAGAAAACAAGTTACAAAGTTACAACTTTGCAACAGTACAAGTTCAAATTTACGAGTCGAATCTCAAATTTACAAGTCCCAAATTTACAAGTACAAATCTAGAAGTTGTTTTACCAACCACCATTGAACAGGAAGAAGAGACAGAAGACAAAGAAAACAGCACTTGCGTTCTCACAGATCATTACTGCCACCAACTGGTAGGGTGTGTAATCGCTACATCATGGGTTGTAGATTCGTACTCGTAAATCTGTGAGTTGTACTTGTATTTTTGCTAAATTATAACTTTGTAACTTCTATAATTTTCAATGATGAAATATCTGATGTCACACGTTTATGTATGAGTTGACAACCAGGAACAAACCCGAATCTTAGATATATTCACGTTTATTGACTTATATTTACAGATTCAGAGGGCTACGCATACATTTATATTGACAGTTATCTTACCCCATAAGCTTCCTCTGAAGGACTTTTTTTCAGGCTTTAAACCAGTAAACAACTTCTAAATCTAAAAAAAAAAAAAAACACTAACCGTAGCTACAAACTGCCCAGACCATCACACAGGTGACCTCTCCTTACATAATTATCTTTCACAGTGATTCATTGATAATGGTAGCTCGGAGCTTCCTGCTGTTCATTTTCTTTCAACCATCTTCATTTTTTAAAACTAATTTATAAACAGTTTAGAAATAACATTTATGGTGTAAACTCACAATTAGCGACCCTCCTGCTGTTATCACATTACACTTGCTCCTTTAGTTTAATGGACAGCCAGCACTTATTGACAAAAAAAGGTTTATTTTGTTGCTGCTGAGCCATTTCTGCGGTGATCAGCTGGATCTTTATCCGAAGCTGAAAACCCAGTCAGGCTTTCTAGTGTCTGGTAGTTTTGTTTAAAATGTCCTGGTATGTCAAAGGGACCTCGATAGCGTGCACCCCGATAGGTTCCCAGTACCTTTAGAGAGACGCAGGCCCACAGCGTCACACATCCTCCATCATACTTAGCAGTAGCATGAAGTGCTTTTCCACACATTCATCCTGGTTTATACCGCGGTCTGGGTGCATACGCGGTTCTGATTGGCTGCAGGGTGTCCATTAAAAAGTGTTAGCTTTTTGCTCTCTGTCATTTTTCTCTTCATAGAAGGTACACCTGGTCTGGCGTTCTGTTAGCTGTGACATCACCAGGGGAGGCAGATCATCCTCTATCACCATCTAACATAGAAAGTACTCCTGGGTCAATGTGAGCTTCTGTGCTTTCTGTGTCTCTGCTCTGTCTTCTCTACCATAGAAAGTACTCCTGGGTCAATGTGAGCTTCTGTGCTTTCTGTGTCTCTGCTCTGTCTTCTCTAACATAGAAAGTACTCCTGGGTCAATGTGAGCTTCTGAGCTTTCTGTGTCTCTGCTCTGTCTTCTCTAAGCCCCAGTGGGTGGAGGCAGATGAGCGTTCACACTGAGCCTGGTTCTGGTTCTGCTGGAGGTTCTCCTCCCTGTTAAAGGGGAGTTTTCCTCTCCACTGTCGCTTCATGCATGCTCAGTATGAGGGATTGCTGCAAAGCCATCAACAATGCAGACGACTGTCCACTGTGGCTCTACGCTCTTTCAGGAGGAGTGAATGCTGCTTGGAGAGACTTGATGCAACCTGCTGGGTTTCCTTAGAGAGGAAACTTTCTCACCAACCTGGAGGATCTGATGGAGTCTGACTTTGGAAAGAGACCTGAGATGATGTGTTTCATGAATTGGCGCTATGTAAATAAAATTTTATTGAATTAAAGTGACAACCATAAAAAAAAAGTTTTGGTCAAATAGCCTGATTGTTCTGAATTATTGCACTGGCTCAGTACGATTTTAACGGTGGGAAAAACATTAAAGTATAAATAACTGATTTAACATTTATTTTCTTTCGTAAATGACCATGGTATAAGCGGGATAACGGGATATCGAGGCGTCCATTATCAGAAACGAATGGACTGCGTGGAAGCAACCGCCCGACGCAAAGCGGATTATGCCTTAATTATTTCATACCCACCTGACCCAACCGTAGCTTCATCTGATCAAAGTCGGTACATTTACATGTGTGATCGTAGGACAGAGACGGTCTCTCATTGGCCGGTCTTTGCTGCAGCTCTCCTTCCTTTTACCTCCCCTACCATCCTCATCTTCTCCGCTTCTGCACCTTTAAGTGTGTTAATTGTTTCTCTGATATGGACAGTGAACAGATGTGTGCTTGTTTTTCCTATTTTGAAGAGGGACTAAAAGAGACTGACCTCTGTGTCAGGTCATGTTAATCTCCCAGGGAAACAGGAAGTATTCAGTCGCCAATTAGAAGCCCAGATACAGTCAGATTAGTCAGAATAACTAAAGTTCTTTGTATTTTATAGGAACTGTTTTCCTCACTGAACACTTCTTTAAAAAGGTTTTCATTGTGAGATTATGCGGCTGCGTTGAAAGACGAATTCATTTGAAAGGTTTTTCTGACGTCTTTGCCAGCGGAGGATGCTGCAACACATTTAAAGAGTGTTCTCACGTATAAAACCAAAGCAGGCAGGAACGCTTTAAAGATTCACTCAGATTTTTCTAAAGTAGGCTTCCCGCTGTGTTTAAATTTAGCATCGATCTTCTAACCACTGCAGAGGCTCCTGTTAAAAAGCTTTAAACTATCCTTACACCATGTTAGGTGATCCAGCTCTATGATCACTGAACCAGATGCTTTATGCACATCTGGAGGGAAACTGATGGACCCTCCGTCAACAAATAAACCAGTTCAACCTGTGGGTTCTAGAAACACGGCCTCACCTAAGATCCTGACTTTGAAGGGGCTGCTGTCGTCCTTCTTTACCAGTTTTTCTTTATCCGCTGTGGGGGAAACAGAAACAATGCAGCCGTCACATTCAGACAGAGTTCCTGCAAAACACACAGCCAGAGCTCGTCGGGAAAAAACGAACGGTTTTCAGCCGTTACCTCACCGGCCCCGGCTCTTTTAAACGGACGTCACTGTCATCGCATGACTTCCTGTTTGCTGTCTGTGAACACGAGTGTGTGTGTGTGTGTGTGTGTGTGTGTGTGTGTGTGTGTGTGTGTGTGTGTGTGTGTGTGTGTGTGTGTGTGTGTGTTGGCTACCCTTTAGGACAGAATAAAAGAAGAGGAGGACGTCGGGGGATGTTTACTCACAGTCTGAATCACACCCTGTTCATCAGAGTGGAGGTGGAGACGGGTCAATCTGAGCCGGTGTGTGTGTGTGTGTGTGTGTGTGTGTGTGTGAGTGTGTGTGTGTGTGTGTCAGACAGTGATGGGTGAAAACAAACAAAGAAGCAGCAGGCTTCTGTTGGCAGGGCCGCTGTGCTTCCTGGGAACGGTCATGTTCTCATGCCGTCTGCAGGAGGAGCTGCTCTGAATCTTAACCAGAACTGTCTCCTTATTCTGTTTTATTGTCAGGTTTGACAGGAGGCTCTCCACCGCGCCGCCTGTCTTTAACGCAGAGCTTTTCTTCTCTGGGTGCCTTGTCTTATTTAAACTCTGATTTTATTTGTCTTTGTTCATTCCTTACCAAAAGGGCTGGAGCTCTTCCTGGACGGTCTTTAGATGATCTCTGGACTTTAAAAATAGTTTTTAAACTCATTAACTGGTCTTGTTTTATTTATTTGCATTTAACCAGTGCCTGCTGCTGCTGTCTTTTGGGTTGGAACCTAAAACGTTACACATTATTAAACATCACTGTAAATTAACCTGAGCCAATCAGCTGTTAGAGTCGCAATCAGAGCTACGTGCAACATGACTAATGAGTGGATAGATGACTTTAACGGGTCGAGAGTTTATGAATTAAGAAGCTTCTGAGCTCTAGGTAAAGTATAGATGCATCTGTTGTGATGTTTGATGTAGGAGACCAAGGAGACCAGAATGTAGGACGAATATGGAGATATTTATTAAATATCTGTTAAGTAAGAAATTATGAAACCTTACAGGGAAGCGCAAGGAACAGAGTCAGAAAAACGGGGATAGACGTGAGATAACAGGAAGTGTAATAGGTTAATCCAACAGAGAACATCAGTGAACTTAAATACTGAGGGAAGTGAGGAGAATGACACTGGAAGCTGGTGTGATAATCAGAGGATAACGAGGAGCAGCTGGTAAGGTGAGCAGGGAGGCTGAGGGAAGGAGACTAATTAACACAGAGGAGCTGAAACTAAACCGATGGGAAGACATTTCTAAGAGAAATAATACATAAACTAGAACATACAGGGAACAGAATACAAGAAATAAGTAGGAACCTGATACTAAAGGAATGAACTAAAGAAGCAACACCTAGAGAACATAAACAACAGGAACACTGAAAGCAGAAACATAAAAAAACACCTCAGGATCACAACAGCATCGTCTTTTTTAGCATCAGAAATGATCCTGAATTTTTTTATCCCTGATGTTAATAATGTGATTTTAGATTCACGGTGTCCTGCACAACAACCCAGTAACTCTGCCTCTGGTCATCCGCCTGTTTACTGGCTTCTCTGTTATTCTCTGCTCCAGTGTTGTTCATACTGTTCATAATATACACCAAATCCATCTACCTCATGTACATAACACCGTACATAATACACATTTATTCCAGCGTTTTCTGCTCTCATCACAACGAGGACATTTATGTGTGTAGGTGTACGTACTTCCACATCAATGCATCCTGTTCTTTCTGTAAGTATGAGCGCATCGAGCAGTGACTTCGTGGAGCGGTTTGAATACAGACATGAAATACAGTGCAAACTTAAACATGTAAAAAAAAAAGGTATAAAAACAAACGTCTGAATATTTATAGTGAAGGTGAGGGATATGTGAGAAAACATATTTGTACGTGCATACAGGTGAATCTGCACCTGTGTTTGTACCTATGCCAATGCAGGTGTACATGTGGATTATTTATACTGCCTTACAGATGTAGAATAAATGCAGTATATATGTGATATGAGAGATAAAAGGGTGAGAGTAAAAAGAGTGTCAAGTTCTTCTCACTACATTTAAAGATCGTAACTAATTGATTTAAAGATAGATTTCATGCATTTATTAATTAATTTATTTTTGCCACACCCTGAGTTTATCTTGTTACACATAAGGGAATATTTTCTATATATTTTCCAAAATATTCTCCTTCTTTGTCTGTTTGAAATAAAGAATCTGAATCCTCTGCTCACGATCGTGTTCATATGTGTTTTACACTGCAGATAAATCATAAAAGGGTGAGAGTAAAAAAAGTGTAAAATTCTTCTCACTCCATTTCAAACTTGTACCTAATTGATTTAGATTTAGATCGATTTTATGCATTTATTTATTTATCTATTTATTTTGCCACACCCAGAGTTTCTATTGTTATACACGAGGGAATATATGTTTTCTATATATTTTCAAATATTTTTTTTGTCTGTTTGAAATAAAGAATCTGAATCCTCTGTTCATGATCGTGTTCATGTGTGTTTTACACTGCAGACCGCCTTTGATTGTTTCTCTAAACGATAAATCCAGAGTCTAATCCCTCGTATGTGTGCACACAGCTGGTTCTGGTTCTGGTTCTGATGTTTTTTCTGCATGTTAATGTCCTGCTGAAGACAGCATGTGTGGCTGTGCTGTAAACGCGCTGCTCTACAGATGCTTTGTTACAAAGAAAATCAATGACCCCCGATGGGATTGTCTCCGGTAAAAGAAACATTTTAACAATAAAACTAGACGATAGAAAAACCAGACGTACCAGTCAGAGTAAAAAGGTAAAACCTGATTTAACTGTAAAACGGACATAAAGCCAAAAAGATTGTTACGCCGTCACACAGACTTTGAAGACAACCCCGCCCAGAGGGAGCTGCGCAGTGAAACGCGCAGAAACGCAGACCCACTCATCCATTTTTAATGCTGCACCTTTCATGAGGAAATATTGACAAAATCTCGTTCTGCTCTTTGTGTCTCCTACCCTCCTCCTTCATCCCTCCATCCCCACCTCCCTCCCACTGTTTTACTTCCCTTTCATCCCCCGATCCCGCTTACAAAGAGAGCAGATGAACGCTGAATGAAAGAATAAGTGGGGAAAGTGGGTTTCTGTGCTTTTGTCCTTAATGGAAGACACACGCGGCTCGTCTCCGCTCCCTGGATGTGGACTGGGTAGACGTCTGAAATACGGGCCTTAGTGGCTAGAAAACAGGCTTTCACAGAAACCAGAGCGCCGACAGCTGAGATGCGCCGTGCATCTGCTTGAGTTACACCGGTTTTCGTGGCTCATGTATTTTTAATGCATCAGATCAGCGTTGTGTGGCGAGATGCACATCGGATCAGCCAAAGACCGAAGACCACGCATCTGCTGCTTGATCTTAGGCTCTAAGGCAGGGGTGTCAAACTCATTTTGGTTTAGGGGCCGCATTCAGCTTAATCTGATCTCAAGAGGGCCACACGAGTAAACTCATTGCAAGATTAAATAGAACTAATAAATGTGGACTTGTTGTTGATTTTTATATCAAATTTATTTCACTTTTACACAATATATTATGAATAACCTCAGCGTTTTTAAGAAAAGTATGTGCAATTTCAACAATACTTTTACTCAGTTAAACATTTACTTAAGTGCATTATGCATAAGAACTGATCACAGTGATTGTACAATGTTGAAAAACATTTATTCACTTTTTTTGGAACTTAAAAACACTGTCCTGCATGACAAAATACATCAAACAGATAAAAATTAAGAAATGATTTAAATTTTTCCACACCTGAAGCTTAATCTGCTAATTAAAACACAGCGATTTAGGCAACTGCAGATTTTAAATTAAACGAAGTACATGCTTTTTTTCAATAATTGTTTTATCATTCTCTTCCTTTTATCTCCTCTTTCTTTCACCTTTTCTTTTTTTCTTCTTGTTCCTCCTTTCCTCTCCTACTTTCCCATTGTAGTGTCCATATCATTTGAGATATTCCCCGCATGAATCATAATAAAACTATTCACATTCATAAATCAAGCAGAGCACTATGGCAAAAGCAGTACTGCTCCACTTGTGAAAGTCAAATCTGATGAGCTCTTTTTGGCATTAAGACAACAATTATTATTGCCACATTGCCAGACAGGACACTGGGAAAAAAAAATGCATAATGATAATGCATTTAGCCAAAGGGCCGGACTAAATTGTTCGGCGGGCCGGATCCGGCCCGCGGGCCGTATGTTTGACACCACTGCTCTAAACAATAACTGCTTATTTTCAGGGTTTTTAAACAAGCTGAGCTGAACTGAACGGCCGAGTCCTTTCTGTTGGAGCTCTGTGATCAACGTCCTCACATGAGAAAATGACAATTTTGCTCCTATTCAGGAAGCTTAAACGTTGCCAGGATTCAGCAACGGCTGGGAAGTGTTTATCTGTGTACCTATCACACAAGACTGGAGACAAAAAAATGACTTTACTTTTAAACAATGGAGATGAGATCTTTATAAATATAAGGCACCTTGCAAAGTTGTTGTCCATCTTCTAATTTGGTAAAACTGAAGAACTGTCAGTCCAAGGCAGTAACCTTTAAGGTTCGTAAAAGTACCTGGCAGGTTTTGGAAAGTGCCAGGTAGCAAATCACCTCATAACAGCACTCTGTTCCCGTAAAATAACCTTCACATTTTATGAGAACGTCTGTAAGTTCTAAGCAGGTTCCCCAGAAAGTACCCTGTGAGTAACCTGTAGGTGATGGAGGGAGACGTCTCTGCTTCAGGAAGGTAACCTCCAGGAAAGTATCCTGCAGGCAAAATGCAATCAAAGCTGAGGAAAATACCCTTTGGGAGAGTTTACCGTTAGATTCCAGGGAAGTAAAAATACTGCAAGTTGTAGTAAAGTAACCCGTGCGTTCCACAGTACCAGCCTCTACGTTCCTAAAAGTACCCTGTAAAGTACCCTGTAAAGTACCCTGTAAAGTACCTGTGCATTCTAGGAAAGTAACCTTTACCCTCCTGGTTAGCGAGGGCTGTGTGAAGTCTTGGTAGCATGCCTCTAAATTTAAATTCGCTGAGAAGAGAAACGACACGTTGACAAACCGGCGGTCAGATGTTCGCCCACAGTGACTCCCGTAGCTCTGGACCCGGTTCAGACCCAGTTGTCATTTGCATCAGTGAAGCACTGCATCCATTTTGCTCTATCCTGTCTGTGTTCTCCTTGAATTGGGGTCTCTGGGCTTCATCTGGGCTGAAGTGACAGCAGATCAGCAGACGGGGCCAGGTGCTCGTCACCTCAGGGTGTCACACAACCACACGCCACCGCCTTACCTCCCTCCTGCCGCCACCGGCACCGCCCCGAGCCAACCAGGCTCTTGGTCATGGGCCACCTCAAAGCCGCAGACGCTGACAAGAAATCCATAAATCCCGGCGTGTTAGGACCTGCAGCTGCACGACTGTGGCAGGCTGACATGTTGAGATTCAAAGTGAGTCTATCAGCATAAATCTGATGTGAGGAGAGACCGCGAGCTCGCCGAGGCCGCAGCAAGTCTGGGCGTCGGCTCAGGCTTTGAACTACAGCAGGCATCAAGCTGCGACTGCAAATCAGGTCCGTATGCAACGCTCACACCTCCCAGAGCATCAAAATAGCTCTGACTCATCCTCCGCAAGACATTCTCCTTCATATTTTAAAACCTTACATCAGAGACGGGCTGCAAGTGCAAAAAAAAAAACCCACAGCAGATTCAATCCTTTCTGGTTAATGGCGGGGTTAATGAACGAGCCAAAGGGCGTCTCTGCTCTGCAGCGATACCACGGAGAAACAAGCCTTCCTAAATCCTTTTAATATTTCTGCACTCTAAAACGCTGACACTCAGAAAGACCTTTAATCCCTTTATCTTGTCTGGGATCACGGCGAGTACGTTGAGACAGCGACACGTGAAGAGGGTGACTCAGCCGAGCGCTGTCGTTAGTAGCAGAAAGGAATCTGCCTGATAGGAAAGGCTGGGGTCGCCTCATAATGTTTAATAAACCCCCCGGTTTGGGTAAAAGCTGCATGCAGACGGGCGGCTTCTGGTCGATAACATCAGGCAGCAAACAAAGACCAGACTCCATCCAGCCGTGTTTCCGTCATCTGGCCGTCTGCTGGCCGCTCCAGCTGGTCTGGGAAGGAATCTGAAGGTGTTCTCCACTCAGCTGGATCTATCTGGTGTTCCCCACTCATGACACAACCCCACGATTTTAAACTCTCCCACATGAGGCTCTAACCCGGTTCTTAGACCTGGCTCTAGAGTCAGAAGCGTGTCAATCTTTGCTGCCCTTCAGTTCTCTAGAACTAGTCGTGTCCTTCTCTGCTGTCCTTGTTCACTCGGCTCTTCATACCACATTGTTTTACAAATGGAGCTTGGAGGATAAAATAAAAACACACGTCTGCATTTCCACCTTGCTAGTTCCAGGTTGGACCTCTAGTTTACATCCAGAACTGCCCGTATTCTTCATCGGATCGATTCACTAAGGTGTCAGAAACATTCCTCAGAGACGTGAAATCAACAGATTTGCTGGATGGACACCCATGATGTGAATCCCCTAAGGTGCTCCTGCAGTACGGCGAACCCATCGTCACCACGTCTAGATACACAAATGGACTGGTTGCTGCCTTACCAGGCAGTCGGTGACTGTATGTGTTGTTAACTTACACAGATGTGCAGGAGTTGTGGGTGACGGGAGTGATAAAACGTGTAAATCACGGATCGAATGGCTGAGACGTTTATGAGAAGCTCACCTGTCCAAAATGTTCAACATTTGAAAGAGGAATAAATGAAGATGGTTGGATGAATATATGATAAATAACTTTGTTCTGCTGCTACGCTGCTGGAACATGAGCTGATTCAGAAAAAGAACCAACGTCTAGATTCAGGAAGAGTTCAGGTGTTTAGTGGGAGCTAAAACTAAAACATTTACGGCTTTTAGCTTGACACTTGACCTTTAGCTTACACAACATCCACAGTGGAATCACTTCAGGGCGTATTTAGTTAAAGATTAACCAATGCAGCGTGAACTAAAAGACTGTTTTTGGTCAAAAACTCTTTGTCTGCATGCGCTTTCATCACAGCATGCAGGGTGTTTAGCAACATGTTTTTCAGTATTCCTCAGTCGACTCTAACGGCAGTGTGTGGATTTCTAAAGTATAGGTAACAGTTTTAGAGCTCATTGTACAATAGAGCCGCTCATCAGCCTGAGATTTTCCACTTTTAGTCGGCATAGACCAGAGAAACCAATAAACGGGAGCAAATGTTGGACGTTCTTACATCGGCGTGTAATGATTTGAATAAGGAGAACCCAAATGTTAGCCAGACACAGAGCTGAAGCTTTAAAAAAGGGGTTTATTAGCAAAAGGTCCAGGGGACAAAAGACTTGGCTCCAGGCAAACTCAAAAAGCAGACGAGCCGAAAGTAAAACGGGCAAGCGGACAGGCAGGCTAAACAAAAAACAGAAGGGAAAGAACTCTTACCGGGGAACTTGGACATGGGGGATAACACAAGACGTCCTGACAACAAACCAAAAACTAAAGCGGGCTTAAATAGATGACCGGAACAAAAGAGCAGGGCGGGACTAATTGACCAACACAGGTGGAAATAATAAACGGAGCACACTGACTAAACCTAAGGTAAAAAGCAAGACAAAGACTGGACCAACACTAGCTGAAATAAAGACTAATACCGGTTAAGGATAAATCCAATACAAAACGACACAACACAGAAATAAATCCTAAAACAGAAAAGTCGACTAACTGAAAATAACCAAAACCACAACGGAACATTACAGAGCCCCCCCCTCAAGGGCGGATTCTAGACGCCCTTACGTCTCTACAAAGAAACTAAATAAAAGTCTGACCGGGCGGGTGGAGGGGGCTACAGGCAGGAGGGTCAGAAAAAAAAAAGACAAAACAACCAAAACAAGAGTCCAAAACAGAAAACAACCCACATCGGGCGAATCCAAACTAACAGAAAATCTCCCAAAACAGTTCCCCCAACAGAGAGTCCGGCGGTCTTCCCGGCGGACGACCCCAGCGAATCAGGAAGTCTGGCGGTCTTCCCGGCGGGGGGCCCCTGCGTGAGAGGCTCTCCGGCGGACGGCCCAGACGTGACAGGTTCTCCGGCGGTCGTCCCGGCGGACGGCCCAGACGTGACAGGTTCTCCGGCGGTCGTCCCGGCGGACGGCCCAGACGTGACAGGTTCTCCGGCGGTCGTCCCGGCGGACGGCCCAGACGTGACAGGTTCTCCGGCGGTCGTCCCGGCGGACGGCCCAGACGTGACAGGTTCTCCGGCGGTCGTCCCGGCGGACGGCCCAGACGTGACAGGTTCTCCGGCGGTCGTCCCGGCGGACGGCCCAGACGTGACAGGTTCTCCGGCGGTCGTCCCGGCGGACGGCCCAGACGTGACAGGTTCTCCGGCGGTCGTCCCGGCAGACGGCCCAGACGTGACAGGTTCTCCGGCGGTCGTCCCGGCAGACGGCCCAGACGTGACAGGTTCTCCGGCGGACTGCCCCGGCGTGACAGGTTCTCCGGCGGTCGTCCTGGCGGACGGACCAGACGTGACAGGTTCTCCGGCAGATAGCCCCGGCGTGACAGGTTCTCTAGCGGACGACCCCGGCGTGACAGGTTCTCTGGCGGACGGCCCCGGCATGCTAGGCTCTCCGGCGGACGTCCAGGAGGCCGTCTACGGAGCAGGAACCTCGGAGACCGGCGGCGGAGCAAGAATCTAGGAGGCCGGCGGCGGAGCAGGAATCTAGGAGGCCGGCGGCGAGGTCTGGAGAGAGAGAAGACAGAATCCGGCGCCGGACTACAGGGTAGGGAAGGCGTCAAACTAAAGACTAAAGACGGCGGCGCCTGGTCACTGGTTCCCGGTGCGGGAGCCTGGCTACAGGCGACTGAAAAAGGAGCCTGGTTACAGGCGACGGACGAAGGAGCCTGGCTACAGGCGACGGACGAAGGAGCCTGGCTACAGGCGACCGAAGGGGGAGCCTGACTACAGGCGACCGAAGGGGGAGCCTGACTACAGGCGACCGAAGGGGGAGCCTGACTACAGGCGACCGAAGGGGGAGCCTGACTACAGGCGACCGAAGGGGGAGCCTGACTACAGGCGACCGAAGGGGGAGCCTGACTACAGGCGACCGACGAAGGAGCCTGACTACAGGCGACCGACGAAGGAGCCTGACTACAGGCGACCGACGAAGGAGCCTGACTACAGGCGACCGACGAAGGAGCCTGACTACAGGCGACAGACGAAGGAGCCTGACTACAGGCGACAGACGAAGGAGCCTGACTACAGGCGACAGACGAAGGAGCCTGACTACAGGCGACAGACGAAGGAGCCTGACTACAGGCGACCGAAGGGGGAGCCTGACTACAGGCGACAGACGAAGGAGCCTGACTACAGGCGACCGAAGGGGGAGCCTGACTACAGGCGACCGACGAAGGAGCCTGACTACAGGCGACCGACGAAGGAGCCTGACTACAGGCGACCGACGAAGGAGCCTGACTACAGGCGACCGACGAAGGAGCCTGACTACAGGCGACCGACGAAGGAGCCTGACTACAGGCGACAGACGAAGGAGCCTGACTACAGGCGACAGACGAAGGAGCCTGACTACAGGCGACAGACGAAGGAGCCTGACTACAGGCGACAGACGAAGGAGCCTGACTACAGGCGACCGAAGGGGGAGCCTGACTACAGGCGACAGACGGGGAAGCCTGGCTACAGGCGACTGAAGGGGAAGCCTGGCTACAGGCGACTGAAGGGGAAGCCTGGCTACAGGCGACTGAAGGGGAAGCCTGGCTACAGGCGACTGAAGGGGAAGCCTGGCTACAGGCGACTGAAGGGGAAGCCTGGCTACAGGCGACTGAAGGGGAAGCCTGGCTACAGGCGACTGAAGGGGAAGCCTGGCTACAGGCGACTGAAGGGGAAGCCTGGCTACAGGCGACTGAAGGGGAAGCCTGGCTACAGGCGACTGAAGGGGAAGCCTGGCTACAGGCGACTGAAGGGGAAGCCTGGCTACAGGCGACTGAAGGGGAAGCCTGGCTCCAGGCGACTGAAGGGGAAGCCTGGCTACAGGCGACTGAAGGGGGAGCCTGACTACAGGCGACTGAAGGGGGAGCCTGACTACAGGCGACTGAAAGGGGAGCCTGGCTACAGGCTGCTGAGGTGGGAGCCTGGCTACAGGCTGCTGAGGTGGGAGCCTGGCTACAGGCTGCTGAGGTGGGAGCCTGGCTACAGGCTGCTGAGGTGGGAGCCTGGCTACAGGCTGCTGAGGTGGGAGCCTGGCTACAGGCTGCTGAGGTGGGGGCCTGGCTACAGGCTGCTGAGGTGGGGGCCTGGCTACAGGCTGCTGGAGACCCCGGGCTGCAGGTTTCAGGAGACCCCGGGCTGCAGGTTTCAGGCACCAAAGTCAGACCCTTAGCCACCAGGAGTCTCAGAATCAACTCCTGGAGGGTATCAGAAAGAGACGTCCAATAAAGTCTCTCCCAGAGCTGGCTGTCCATGAGGGCTATCTGGGGTCTGGACTTGTAAAGAACACCATGAGGCTCTAGGTCTCCAGGGGTTCCCGGTTGTTGCACCCCCTTCTGAGGTCCTGGATGACCGAAGAGCGAAGGATCCCCCTGGGTTCCAACGTCACAGGTCCGCGACGGACCACCCTGGGTTCCAACGTCGCACGTCAGCGCCGGACCAATCTGGGTTCCCACGTCGGACGCCAGCGACGGACCCCCCTGGGTTCCCGCGTCGGATGTCTGCGACGGACCCCTCTGGGTTCCCGCGTCGGATGTCTGCGACGGACCCCTCTGGGTTCCCATGTCGGACGTCAACGACGGACCCCTCTGGGTTCCCACGTCGGACATCTGCGACGGACCCCTCTGGGTTCCCACGTCGGACATCTGCGACGGACCCTTCTGGGTTCCTACGTCGGACGTCTGTGGCAGCAGTTTCTGCTGGACCCCCTCCTGTGACTTGGGTGACGCCAAGTCCTCCTGGACCAATTCTCGGAACTTGGGCTTGATGGGAGTCGAGGGGTTGGCCAGACCCTCGGAGAGAGACTCAGGAGCCGGGGCGTCGGCCAGACCCTCGAGGACAGACTCGGGTCGGCTGTAGAAAGCCTGTAGTGCAGTCCTATAATGACCCTCAACTTCCTTTAACTTCTTCTCCAGCTCCTCAGAATATTGGATCAGTAGAGCCTCCCTGAGACGTTTGATGATGGGGGCAAAAGTTCTTATTTTGCTCTCCAATGTCAAGTACTCCGAGTCACGGACGCCAGCAGGGGGAGCTGTAGGCCTCTCAACTCTGGGAAGCGAGGAACTCCTGTCTGCTGGACCGGAAGTGGGTCGAGCCAGAGACTCGGCAGTCGGGTGAGGCCGGACTGGCTCATCGGGCGGCTGCCCGCCATTGCTGGATGGGGGGCCGGCAGACGAGCGCTTCCTCCTTCGGCGGCGAGACGGCGGGGCTAGCGGGGATGCCGGTTCCTCCCGACGGGACGGAACTGCCAGCGAAGACTCATTCGCCTCCGCGTCAGGAGGGGGAAACGGGACCGACTCAGGGAATAAGTCGGGACGGAGCTCCCAGATCATCTCGGCGTCGACCTCCAGAAAAAGGTCCGGATCCGGGATGAACGGCGATGAGGCGGACTGACAGGGTAAGTCCAATGAACAACAGCCTTGAGAGTGGGAGGATAGTGGTGCGCCGGGCTGAGTGAGCTTAGCTCCTCCAGAAAGGAGATAACGTGTCGGCTTGGGGTTCATGGGGGTCAGGACGTAATGTAATGATTTGAATAAGGAGAACCCAAATGTTAGCCAGACACAGAGCTGAAGCTTTAAAAAAGGGGTTTATTAGCAAAAGGTCCAGGGGACAAAAGACTTGGCTCCAGGCAACACAACAAGGCAAACTCAAAAAGCAGACGAGCCGAAAGTAAAACGGGCAAGCGGACAGGCAGGCTAAACAAAAAACAGAAGGGAAAGAACTCTTACCGGGGAACTTGGACATGGGGGATAACACAAGACGTCCTGACAACAAACCAAAAACTAAAGCGGGCTTAAATAGATGACCGGAACAAAAGAGCAGGGCGGGACTAATTGACCAACACAGGTGGAAATAATAAACGGAGCACACTGACTAAACCTAAGGTAAAAAGCAAGACAAAGACTGGACCAACACTAGCTGAAATAAAGACTAATACCGGTTAAGGATAAATCCAATACAAAACGACACAACACAGAAATAAATCCTAAAACAGAAAAGTCGACTAACTGAAAATAACCAAAACCACAACGGAACATTACACGGCGTACCACATTAAACGAACAGTTAAGCTGCTGTTTGTCTGCTGGAGGAGAAAATGAACATTTGTTTGCACCAAAACCACATTTAGACACAGGATGGAAAGATGCAAATGTTGTCTTTGCAGTTTGTTGAAAAGAATCCAGCATTTCTGAGGAAACCAAAGTTTCCAAATGTAAAACATGATGTTAACGCTGCTTTCCAGAACCTTCCCTGTGTGTCAGATTGCTGCAGCGCATTGATGAGGTTTGCATTAATAACTCCACATTACAGCCCCGCTCCGGCATGCTTGGTTTGTTTCCTAATTGAAAACGCCGGTGATCAGATGCATTAATTTGACTGACATGGTTTCAGTAACGAGGCTGATTTACTGAAGCGTCATGGTGCTGCAGCCCGCAGCGATCAGCGGGAGTCAAACACCATCAGTCCTCCTTCTCACTGCGTCTGTGAATCTATGAGGATTCTTTTTGCCCTGTTTGAGAGTTAGAGAACATTTCAGGGAGAAGATTTAAGTGGCAGCAACAATGATTCAACCTGAAGGGTTTATGAAAATTGTGAAATAAAGAAAAAGAACATAAAGATTGAAGAAAAACAAACAGAAAGTCATGCAGATGTACGATGAAAAAGGAAACATATGCCTGAAAGAGATCCCTGATCTCTTTCAGGCATATGAAAAAAAAGAAAAACCCAAAACAGAAAAACCCAAAAGTAAAAAAAAGTCAGATTATCTTTTTCTTAATCAGGAGCAAATCATCAATTTAGGTCTTAATGACTATATTACTATTACTATTACTATTAGCTATAATCTACAGAAAATAAAACACGACAAAAACAAACAAACGCATACACAGAGTAAATATTACAGGGGAGATACAAAATACAATAAAAGTCCAAAATTAGAAGAAATAAGGAATAAAAATGGACTTGGATGAAAAGGATAACAGTTTAAACAAATAAAAAGTGGAAGAAAAGAAAGACATGTACAAGAACACAGAAAGTGAAATAAAATTAGGAGAAGCTCCCTTCAGAACAGAAAAACATTCTCATTACTGCAAACACATGCCAGATCTGTCTGAAGGAAACAAAACGCCGCTAAATGTTTTCCAGAAGCTAAATCCTCCTGCTTCTGCTCCATGGGATCAGATCACCAGATTTTATTTTACTATTGAACGTGGATCAGCACCAGTTTAAAGACCAAACCATTAGCCCCATATCTGCGCTCAATTATAGCTTAAAGCTGTGTAAAAATATTTCACATCTGATTAGACAAAAACAGAATATCCTGTGTTTTAACATGAATGCTATCAGCTGTGAATTTTGCTTTTATCAGCCAAATATCAAAGTCTAATTACATCTTAAACACGCTATTCTTTCTGTTTGATGCTTTCTCTAATGACATGCTATCTTCTCTAAGAGAAGCTTAAAAGACTTAAAAACCTGAACCTTACATGTTTGTACACAGAGCGCTACTTTCTGGATCAAACAGTCGTCAAGCGGTATGTCTCATTCAACATGTTATCATTATTATTATTGTTATTATTGTTATTCTTCTTCTTCTTCTTCTTCTTCTTATTATTATTATTGATATTATTATTATTACTACATTGTCATAAATTTTAACTTGCTCCGGTTTAAACTGAAAAGGTTTAACGGCGCTCATTGCTGTTTTTGTTGGACGGCGCTGGAGATCTAGTATCATTTACCCAGAATGCATTGCTAAGTAAACAACATGCTGATGTCCGTGTGACAATATTTTTTTGTATATTTATAAAAACTAAACCTCTTACAGTATTGTTTTTACATCTAAAGTAGATATTTTTCTAATAAAGTTTATTGTTCCAACTAATCGTGGATCCCTTTAATATCTAATGGTGATGTCGTGTTTATTAATTATTGCTTTCATTTTTTTTATCATCTTAATGTACCTGTGAAGCACTTTGCTCAATCTGCTGTATGCAGCAGTGCCATATAAATAAAGAACAAAGATAAATAAACCAATCAGCATTTTCTATAGTGCTGTGTCATGATTTTAATTGGATTTTAAACGAGTGGGTATGAACCTGAGTGCTCAGGACTGCATGAGAGTTAAATTGATTTAAACAGAATGTGGGCAGAAACAAATTTGATATAATTGAAGATGCATCTGTTTTTGTTGTAACAGAGGCGTTATTTGTGAGGTGAGTGTTATTTCCTGGTGTGTGGAGGCGGCCTTACCGAGGCACCGTCCCAGGTGTTTGACGTCTATCTGCTCCTGCTTCATGCACGACGCCTCTCGCACCAGGCAGGGGTTGTTGTAGGAGTTTCCGTCCGTAGCGCACACCGGGTTCTCGTTGTGGCCGCTGCAGTCGATGTTGCATATGCACCTGGGGTCAGAGGTCAACCATCAGAACCACATGGCAGGAAATGGATGAACCCATTTCTGACAGGCAGCCGCCATTAGCACCGAGTCATTAACTAAAGAGCAGGTGGAGAAATGATGACACAGCTCATTAATCCTCCACCGACTGCTTCAAGACACAAAGAGTCTCTGGAAACCTTCTCTAACTAACGCTTCAGGAAATAATTAATGTTTTTTTTCTATACAATTTAATGGACAGTTTAGATAGACTTTCTGTTATATTAGACTCTGCTTCCTTCAAACATTGAGATAAATCTTTTATATCAGAATATGTTTTTGTGGAATAAACCTACTCCTTCACAACAGAACTTCTGTAACGAAGGTCAAACAATCAGAGAAGAGTGTTTAGTTTTCCCTCTGCTATGTCTAATGCTATTTTAGTCTTCAGAGACGCTGCACAGAAAACTAATAGTTCCTTTTATTGTGGTTGAGTGCAGCTCTTAGTTGCATTTGAAAAGCACAGAAGTCCCGAGCAGGCAGCAGGTTGGATGGGAACGTTTATGGATCATCAGAGGAGCGGCTTTTTAGAGAAAAGGCTCTTTGTCTGGATTCCTTTAGAGTGAGGAAAACAGGGCAGCTTCAGCAGGAAGTGACTTCATCACAGCAGAGCCGCAGATCAACCCACCACCTCCTGCAGAACATGTGTGGGAACATGTATGAACGTCACTCTGTGCCTCAGCCGTCTGATCTGGGGTCAGCAGAATCCACCAGGAAACACAGACAAGTTCCTGGTAACCCAGTTAAAACAGGAAACAAACCCGTTTTAACGGAACGGGGCGTTCATGAGGCGCGTTAACTCGTTAGCCTGGACACTAACGAGGACAGACGTCACCTTCTGTCCCCTGGAGAGCAGGACCTGGTTGTCTGCTGCGTGAAAGCCGTGTGTGCCGTATTCCTGCTGGAAGTCTGAGATCAAGCATTTTGTGGACTTCCTGATTATAAAGAATTAAAATAGTCCAGGTTTGATGTAGCAGGTTGTAAAATCAGCGTGTGAGCTGTATTAAACCAGGACGCTTCATAGCTGTATGGTTGAGGTTACTTCTTCACATTTATAATGTGTTACAGTAGATTAACAAAGTAAAACAGAGTTTACTCTTAATAATGTGAAACTAAATCTACGTTTACCTTAAGGTTAGTTTAAATTCATTCATTTATTTGATCTAAATTGCTGCACTTCATCTTTAATTTTAACTTCAGCTTTTATCGTTGATCTTTACTTCAAGTCGTAGTTCCAGCCTTTTATATTTTGCAAATGTGAGTTTTAGATTTATCTCCTTTAACTCTTATAAGCTGCTTCTTATCCTTCTGTCTATTGTCTGTATTGTTTGTGTGATTATGTAATGGCGGCTATTATTACTACTATTACTTGCTGCAAACAAATGGCCCTTTGGGGACCTAATAAATTAAAGCCTACTTGTTTTTTTCTAGCGGTAGTGTAAAAAAGCAGCATAGATAAGGCTCCAACAGTAGTAAACCACAGCCTGAATGTGTCGCCCAACATTTCCAGAAACCTCGTTGTGATTCTCTCAGGTTTTCTTCTGAGTTCTGGTCAGTTGTTCCTCAAATTTACAAAAAGCTGCTCCTCAAAAATGTTTCTGTTGTGTTTTAAGGTTGGGAAAGAAGTTGAAAACCTGACTGAAAATAGTCCAATAAGACTAAGCTTTAAATCGACAAGGCCAAAAATTATCCAACCACAATAAACCTTCTGTGCCGAATAGGGAGAGAAAATGTTAAAAATGAGTAAATATTAAAAAACATTCTCTAGGTCAGGGTCTGCAGCCTGCAGCTCCAGAGCCACCAGAGGCTCTTTGGATCGTCCATGTTTGCTCTTAATAACGTTCATTAAAAATGAGAAGGAAACAACTAATGTTCCTACATATTTATAAAACAAGTTTTTCATAAAATAATTACATTGAATTTCCACAACAGAATGAAACAAAAAACTGAATTTATTTTTGTCCTCCACATTTTTCACAAATATCAAAATGTATTCATCCTCTTTTTGCAAAAGTTGTGTTTTGCTTCATTTTAACACCTAAAAAGCTGAAATAAAACGGTGATTCTTTAACAGATTTCATATAGTAGATATTTATCTAAAACGAAAAGACGTTAGCAGATCTTAGATGTGTTTGGTAAAGTTTGCAGAGCGCTGGGCGAGCAGCAAACGCTCCGCTGTAGCTGAACGGTTTAAACTCCCACAGGGAAACCTGCTGGTTGATCCGCAGCGACGTTCAGGACGTTCAGGACGTCTTGTAAAATTGAAAGCAAAGCAGAAAATGTGGTGTTCTGGTGCACCGGACAACCAAAGAAAATATCAGGAGTCTTTCTGCAGGAAGTCTCCCTAAAAAGTCAGTTTGAAGCAGCTGTTCACTGTTTAATGAGCAGCTTCACGTTGCCACGATGAGAGACACTCAGCCTTAAGCTTAAACTTTAAAAAGCAAATATAAACGTCCTTGTTCAATCATTTTTTGCAACAACTTTGCTTTTACCTTGCCTGCAATACTAATTAGTTATGACAAAATAAGTCAGTGCTGAGTTTATCTTTCAAATCGTGTCGTCTGGGATCAGTATCGTGTTTAGCAGCACCGTTGTATAACTAAATTTAATTTTAAGATTATTTAGTTGTGTTAGCAAAGGCCTGGACTGCTTTAAAGATAGAAAATCACAGCATTAAGGTTAGAAAAGATTTATGCAGAATTTTGTATAAACGCAATGTTTGCAACATTTGCAGGGAGACGTTAGCATATTTGGGGCAACAATCAGAGTTTCTGTGTATACGACCTATGCATAATAACAGACGTGTGAGATGTTCTGGCCCAGATCAGTTAAGCTTTTAGAAATTAAAATCGATGTTGTGGCTGAGTAATTCCCTCTTAAATCAGCCTGAAATGAATCCCAGGGACACGGCAGCACCAGCCAGCTGCTCACAGCCCAGCGGAGGCTCCGTGCTCAGTCTAAAATACATCTGCTTCTCTTTACAGCAGACATCTGCTCGGCTCCCCTGGATTCCTGCTCCTGCATAAGGAGATCAATCCACGGACATTCACGAGACAAGCGTTAGAGCGTAGAGTTTTTCCTTTGCTCACCAGACGTCCTCCGAGTCCTCGTCACACTCGGCTCCATATTTACACGTGCTGCACTTGGTGAACTTCTTCCCAACGTCTGAGGCCGAGCCTTCTTCATCTGGTGGACCAGCAGACAGACAGAGAAGGCGTCACGACAGCGTGCATTTCTTTACACTCCTGCTTACCGAGGTTGCACTTAATCTTTCCTTTTGACATTTTTTCCCCACTGTGTCAGATCAAAACCACAAACAAGGTCCAGAAACCAAAACCGTTTTTTCTTGTAAATTAGAAAAGCAGGTGGAGAAGTAACAACTAAAGCAATCAGGGCAGACGTGGAGCTGCTGTGTCAGGGTGGACCGCTTTTATAGCAGGGTTACAGCACAGGCTGCACGTTCCCTGGTTTGAATCCCACACACGGCCTCCCTGGGTCCCTGAGCAAGACCCTCAGCCGAAGAACGCTGCGCACAGAGGACGGCTTAAATGCAGAGGACATGTTTCACTGGAACATATGTGAAATAAAGATTATTATTATTAGTATATTACATTACAAAGCGATTTGGCATTATAAAATCAATCATTATAAAATTAATCATTGTAAAATTAAAGATTATAAAGTCAAACTCTGTAAAATCAAACATTCAAAAATAAAACATTATGAAATTAAAGATTGTAAAATTAAAGATGGTAAAGTCAAACATGGCTAGAACTGCACAACCAGTCAGAGCTCTAATCCCATTTCTACGTTAGCTGATAGCCATCAGTAGGGTGGTCGTCATCATTAGGACTTTCTGGCTGACGTTAGGAGGTCCAGATGGACCTGTAGACCCGACTCTTCATCATTCTGACAGAGGAGCAAAGAAGTGATCCCACCTTCCTCAGGAGAATATTCCTCCTGATGAACCCCAGAGCAGCTGGGGATCCATCATGGAAGCAGCTCCCTATGGCGAGAGTTAGAGCTGCCCCGCAGGTCTGAGGTGCTCCACTTTCTACCATCAGCCAGCTTAATCGGTTTGGAGTGAGGCGGACCCACGAAGGGTCGCTGCTTGTTAGTCTCCGGCTCATCAGGGAGAAGATGCACGTCTCTGGAGACAGCAGCAGGATGAGGAACAGCAGCAGGATGAGGAACAGCAGCGGCCTCCTTCTCTTTGTTTCCCCCGGTCAGAAACACACGGTGTCCGACAAATGCCTTAACGTGCATTATCGCCTTCTGCCTTTAGTTTACCTTCCCTTTCAGTCTGAATCGTGCTTCTTAAGGAGATGCTATGGTTGTAAAGCAGCAGCAGATGAAACAAACGTCCAGAAAGTCCCTGAAAGTCTAAACTAATGCCTCCTTAAAGGAAACGTGCCGTTTTTTTCCCTGTGACCCTTTAATCCTCCTCTCCGCTCCAACATTTAAAATCCTCTTTAATTTCACCGCTGCGTCTGTTTGTGCACCAAGATCTTCACCGCTAACTGTGCTAAGTAGCTTTTTGTCGTTTCTATCTGTTCTGCTTTTGTTATTTTTCCAGAAGAATGACTTAATTTCGTTTTGACAACACCCTCCAGCTCCCGTCTGTTTTTGCTGCGGTTGGCCGTTTACCCCGGGGCGGCGTCCCGCCATCGAGACGCGCCACAGCTCAGCTTTTCTATCAGACACGGCTGAGCGTGTGAAGAGCCTCCTGAAGCTCGTCGGCGGCCCATTACCGTCGTGGGATATTGTTATTATCATTACAGGGGAAGCGTTTAATGCCATCTCGCTTGATGACGTCCATTCTCCTGCGGCGCTCGCAACGGATGATCTGCTGCAACATCAAGTGCCACGGAGCCCCGGGGATTATTCAGAGCTGCCTTTCATCAGCGGAGCCGTTTTCCCTGATTCATCAGGTGCAATTTGGCTGCAAAGCAGAAGAGAGGCTGAATCCGGCAGGGAGAAGGAAACTAATCCACGGGAAAATGTAGCAACCTCCCTGCCAATTAGTCTTTAAAATTTAGCAGAAAGCAGCAGAAACCTGACGGGAGAAGCAACAAGAAGCAAGAGAGGACGTGATCCTGGACAACGTGAGGAAAGAACACAGCAGCACGTCACGTTATCTGTCTTCAGGTGAAGGGATTCCGTATTTTTGGGTTTTAATCCTAAAGACAATAAAAGACATTCAGGAAGAACCCAGAAGCCGCTAAGGCTCAAACCTGACAGGAACTGGAAACTGGCGGCCGTGTTTAGAGGTAGAAATTAAACTCTGAGGCTCCGTCTGAACACCCTAAATTACAGCTCCTAGCTCCTTGACCTTTCATGGGTCCACAGTCAGAACTTCATCGTGGGGAGGAGAGGAGCTCTGGACTGCCGAGCTGAAATCGGACAGCCTTCAACGCCGACGTCAACGCCGGGCGATGCATTTTTGTCGGAAACGCATCGTTCATGTAACCTGACTCCGCCAGATAGATTTGCTCCGCATATCCATCTGGAAACCTTCCGTTGAAGTAATTTTGGGAAGGGGCGAAAATACTGGTTAGCTGATTGGCCTATGTTGGTGATAGACGGGCCAAATAAACCAATCAGATCAACGAAGCATATGACGTACTAACAGCGACGACGAAAACACAACCACAAGCTCTTGCTGAAACCAGTCGGGAGAAGAGCAAAAACATCTTTTCCTCTGAGAAAAGCCTCCAGAGCAGTGTTTTGTTCTTCTTTCAGTGAAGAAATACTCTGTAATTCCGATAAAACTTGCTCGATAGCTACGCTAACGCTAGTTTCATCGGCTGAAGCCGCCATGTTCTTTAGACTGAACTGGCGATCTTCTCGTTGCATCACACCTCAACCCGCCTCAAAGCCAACGCTGATTGGACGTTTGTTTGGTGAACGGCTCCAAATTTTCTTTAACGGAGAGTAGCCAGACTGATCTGCGAGGGAAACCTTGAAAGCTCGCGAGATCAGATTCGTTCATGTGCGTTTCCTTCAAATCCAGGCCTACAGCCTTCCAAAAAGAAACTACAAAATATCTCTGGAGTTTTTCGTTGATTTCTGTGTGGTGGGCTGTGCTGATACATCATGTCACGCAAAGAATTGTGGGATACCTTAAGGGTTCTTAGGTAAGGGACGTTGAGGCGTTCCTGGGCTAAACTAGCCATCCATCACTGACTGCACTATTCAGACAGAACTGATCATGGTGAATGCTTTGGCTAAAGGGTCCTGAGCCTTAGCTACATTTTGCCCTTTCAGAAAAGTTGGCAATCCTCTCTGGTGCCCTTGAACCCTAGTGGTCGCTCGTGGTATCTCACTTTAAATCAAATCAGGCCTGGGTCCATTTTCTGGAGGTAAAGAAGCTCCACATTCTGTCAGAATTAGAAAACCGTCCCATATTATCTGAGGATTTAACAATTACTGGCCATGAAAAATAAAAAGAAACAAAGAAGAAAGAATCAGATCATTTGTCAAAGAGCTCAGATTAATTCCCATGAGTTTCCGTCCATGTGTAATACAATTCAGATATTATTAATGATGCACAAAGAGTCAGCTGGGAGTTCAAAGGAGGGAAATAAATCAGCCGTAGCAAAGAAAAGAGTCCATTCATGGAGATACGCTGCAGATATTTCCTGACGGCTCTGCTGACGTCTTTCTGCTCAGATCCTGGATGTTTTACTGCAGAGACGCACGTGAAAAACAAAAATCACCGGAAGGATCGATGCAGCTAAACTGCAGAGGTGTTCACATGGATGTCCACCTCCTTAATGGCCAAAGGGCTGCTTTAAGGGGAGCTGTGTGTGTGTGTGTGTGTGTGTGTGTGTGTGTGTGTGTGTGTGTGTGTGTGTGTGGCGCTGCCTGACAGATCGGCCTGCTGTGTGTGGAGGTATCGAACATGGAGCGCTCAGTCGGCGCTCGATCGATTGACGAGGATCTGCAGCAGAGAGGCGTCTTTGTTTCTGCTGACAGCAGGACGCCCCCCCCCCCTCTGGCTGCTGTTGTTGTTTCCTGTTCAGCTTTGTTTAATATCTGGTGCAAAGGGGCGACTCTTCACTAATAAAAAAGCGATGTTTGTGCAGAGGCGTAGCGTTTTGGTCCCCGCCGCAGACAGACCTCGTTGCATTAAACAGATGCAGATTATCATCCCCATCATCAGTTATGCTGCAGACAGCTGTTAGGGGAGGGCTTCTCACTGACTGAAACTATTTAATACGACACGGTGTGGAAAATACCAGCAGAAGGAGCTGCAGGAACTTCTGGTCTGATCATCTACATGCCGCATCCTGTATCCTCCTTTTAGTCCTGGCTTGTTGGAGAACAGGAGAAATCGTCCAGGCCGGGCTAAAAACGCCGCGGGGAGGAACTTGTTGTGATGTTCTGATGAAACTAAATCTGAACCTTCGGCCCACATTCACAGCGAAGCACGGTGGAGGCGGAGTGATGCTCTGGGATTCCTTTTCTTCAGATGCAACTAGATCAGGAGAAGCTCTGAATACCAATCAGCTCTGGACCAAACCCTTCAGCTAGAAAGCCGAAGATGAGGATTTTATTTAAGATCAAGCTTTAAATCCAAATACAGGAAAGATGGGAGAACATGAGGATCAATACAGTGTCAGAACGTCCTAATCAAAGTCCAGGACTTGGCCTGACAGAAACCCAGTGGGGTCACCAGAAGGAAGGACGTATCCATGCAGAATCACAGTTTTCTAATGTCTCTCATTTCCCCAACTAAATATTTGCTTTAACGTCACATGAAATGTGGATAAAGTGAAAGACGGCAGCTTGTGTTTCGTGACCTGGAAGGACGGACTAGAAATGAGCCCAGGGTGCACAAACTTTACCGCAGCAAAGACTCTGGGATCTGATGTGTTTGTCTGTGAGGGTGAGACTCCGCCTCCAGCAGCAGGACGCTCCTTCAGGCCAGGCAGGACGGCGGGCACATATCCAAATGTTTCCAGGTTTTAATGACGATCAGAGCGGCAACATTAACGACAGTCAGACAGATTTCATTTGGATTAAACGGCGTCTGAACCTCAGGTGGAGGAAGATCAGCAGCTGGATTTTCTCTGTGGAAGTCATTCTCAATCCGGTCCATGAATTATTCAGAGCTCTGACGGCTGCTTTGTTCCCAGTTGTTTTTTTCTCTAACATCAGAACTTATTTTTATCTGAACCCAACAGCTGATTTCCTTTCTCTGTCTCAGTCCCGTTAAAGCTGAAACCAAACCTCTTCAATGGGAGCTCTTTTACCTTTATGGCTCCTTTCATTCGCTACTGTCTTTTTAATAGTTCTGTAAGGTATAAATAAGATATAATAGCCAGAAACATGCAGCAAACTTTTACCAGATGCACGTTGTCATATCATCAAACACTGAAGGGCCCCCCCCCCAGACTGGACTGAAGGAGTCCAACCAGGAGCTGCGGGTCATCTTCTCCTCTGCCATCCTTCAGTCCATCACTGCCTGGTTCTGCTCGTCCTCAACAGAACCGGTCCAGACTATCACATCTGCAGAGAGCATCGTCCTTCCATCCAGGACTAGTTCAGGTCTGGGGCTCCAGAAAAGGGCTGCTGATATTTGCAGAGGAAAATGTTTCTGCCTCCAAAGTCATTCCCCTCATGAAAATGTCAGAGTAAATTTTTTCAGGTGGAGATCACAAAGCCAGGACCAATAGTTAGCTAGAGACCACCTCATCAGGCAACTGTAGGAAAAGCTTCAGATATTCCAGACCATCAGCATCCTGGCCCTACATCCCCCTCCACTCTAGATTCAAAGTCATCGGTTTTAGTTACTAAATGTTTTATCATAGTTGGAGTTTTTGTAAAAAAAGATGGTTTTGTTTTGGATTTTCTTCTTCTGTGCACTGTAGATCATTGCACATATTTTTAATTGAATTTTTCTTAGTAAAAATAGCTAAAATAAATAAATAACTGCTGTTTTCAACAAAATAATCTATTAAAACCAAAAACTCTTATTTCTGGATGGAATCTCCCGTTTTTCACATCATTGCTCAAGTTGCACTTTAGCTGTCTGTTTAAGTCCAAAACATTTCATTAAAGTGACAGAAAAACATACACAGCCATATCGTAGTTAGAAAAAATACTCACAGAACATGTCAAAATATTTTAATATAAACGTGTGATAAGATGCATTAATGGGTATCACTTATTAATGATAACTCCCAAGAGCTCTGAAGGATAAAAACGGAGGCAAGCTTCATTTTTTGCTCATTATGCATTTGGCCGGTAGTGGTTTCATGTGAAATGAAGCCTTGAGGCTCCTCACACACACGATTCCCCCTGCTGTGAACAAAAGTGAATAAAATACTCGGGTTGTTACCAAAATCTGCCGTTAATGTCACGTTAGAAACATTTACACCGAGGAGAACTTTGGTGTTCTTCCTTTATCTGTACTCTTCGTTGCATTTTGGTCCGTCCGTCCGTCCGTCCGTTGTCTTCCGCTTATCCGGGGTCGGGTCGCGGGGGTAGCAGCTTCAGTAGGGAGGCCCAGACGTCCCTCTCCCCAGCCACTTGGGCCAGCTCCTCAGGAGGAATCCCAAGGCGTTCCCAGGCCAGCCGGGAGACATAGTCCCTCCAGCGTGTCCTGGGTCTTCCCCTGGGTCTCCTCCCGGTGGGACGTGCCCGGAACACCTCACCAGGGAGGCGTCCAGGAGGCATCCTGACCAGATGCCCGAGCCACCTCAACTGGCTCCTCTCGACGTGGAGGAGCAGCGGCTCTACTCTGAGTCCTCCCCGGATGACTGAGCTCCTCACCCTATCTCTAAGGGAGAGCCCAGACACACTACGGAGAAAACTCATTTCAGCCGCTTGTATCCGGGATCTCGTTCTTTCGGTCACGACCCAAAGCTCGTGACCATAGATGAGGGTAGGAACGTAGATCGACCGGTAAATCGAGAGCTTCGCCTTTTGGCTCAGCTCTCTCTTCACCACAACGGATCGGTACAGCGCCCGCTTCACAGCAGACGCTGCACCAATCCGCCTGTCGATCTCCCGCTCCATCTTCCCCTCATTCGTGAACAAGACCCCAAGATACTTGAACTCCTCCACTAGGGGCAGCACATCCTCCCCAACCCGGAGAAGGCACTCTACCCTTTTCCGGTTCAAGACCATGGTCTCGGATTTGGAGGCACTGATTTTCATCCCGGCCGCTTCGCACTCGGCTGCGAACCGCTCCAGTGAGAGCTGTAGATCACGCCCTGATGAAGCCAATAGGACCACGTCATCCGCGAATAGCAGAGACGCAATCCTAAGGCCACCAAAGCGGATCCCCTCAACACCTTGGCTGCGCCTAGAAATTCTGTCCATAAAAGTTATGAACAGAATCGGTGACAAAGGGCAGCCTTGGCGGAGTCCAATTTTGGTCCATTTCAGTGAAATTCATCCTCTGCGTTTAACTCGTCCCTCGGGAAGCGGCGGGCTGCCACTGTGCGGCGCCTGCAGAGCGTCCCGGGGTCGAGGGTCAGGCTCAGGGACCAGAGTGGCCTACTTGCTCCCTCGCTGAGCCCATTTTTAACCTTCTGGTTTAGAAACAATCTCTGACTGGGGCAACAGCACAAACAGTGGAGTTGGAGGCTGTTCCAGTAATTAATCTCAGAGGTTTTATTGACAGCGGCCTGTTAACCCGGACCACCGTGCATATGGGGGAGGTACCATCCCTCTGATAAACGCTCCACGCAGCGGCCAAATCAAACAAGAGACCGCGGCGGCGTCCTCACAGGCGGCCGCACAGCGCCTCCGTTGCCAGACTTGCCATCGCCGACGCTTCCAGCCTGGCTCCCGCAGGACAGAGGGGTTCCTCCTCCTCCTCCTCCTCAGGGACGGCTTAACGTCTCCCCTCAGGCTTTATTACAGGAGTTAATATGCATCAGAGGAGGTCTGCACACACATGCACCCCCAAACCGCCCCTCTTCCCATCAGAACAGACTCACAGACGCAGCAGCTACTGTTTGTGCAGAGCAGATGAAGACTCGGCTGTAATTGATTTCTGTTTGACTTTCAGTCGCAACAGAAGAGAAGCAGGAAATGAAAATCTTTAAATAGAAAGAAAAAAAAATTCCACCCAGACTCACCGTCTCCGTCTCCTGAACCAGAACCAGGATCTGTGAAGACACAAGAGACACGGCAGCAGTCAGATGTTTGCTCCGAAGGTGCAGATACCCCTCCCCCCATAACCAGGTTATTGCTTCTGATGCTGAAAGCCAACATGGATGAAGAGTCGGCGGAGCGTGGAGGCCAACAGGAGAGATTTCTGAAATAAAATCTGTGATTTATCTGACAGTTCTGGTGCAGAACTGATGGTCAGAAGGTTACACACTGCAAAAAGGCAACTAAAGGTAAGAAATGAATGAATTCTACCTTTACTTGTGCAGGTAAATAAGATTATCTGCTAATGTAATAAGTATCTTTAACCCTGGAATAAGATGTTGGAGATGAGTTGTTGCTGTTTCAAGTGTAAAAATCTTTTTCCATTGGGAGATAATCTTATTTAGCCGTTCAAACCAAGGGCAAATACACTCATTACAAGAAAATCTAACTTTTTTTTAATTCCATTTTTATTTTAAGCTTTTAATATCTCCCTTTACCCATACTGGAGTGATTCTACAACATAACACTGTAAAGATTCACCGGTTTGATCTCATAGCTGAAGGAACTGGCAGCCACTCCAGAGGGAGGAGAAGGAAGGCGGGGATTATTAGGAATGACCAAGAAATAGGACTGTTGTGCAGATTCTCAATCGTCTGAGTGATGGCAGCCACAACAGGCTTAAATCAAAGCCAAACTGACCTTTGCTCAGATTTTCTGTTTCAACATCCATCCAGGAGTTGTCTTTAATTCTGGAGGCTCGACGTTGAAGCTTAGCTTCACAAAAAAACTGAGCGAACGTCCAGTTGCCTTGATTTAAGCCTTCAAGCTGCTTTAAAATCTGCATGGTCAACAAACTCCTCCAGGAGAAAAAGTTGAAGCTCTACCCAGACCGAGCTTTTTCGATCCGATAACAAAAAGTATCCTTGGAGTAGTTGAGTTGAGGCATAACGTGGCGGCATCATGCTGTGGGACTGCCTCAGGGCCTGCAGTAGTGGACCCAAAGCACCTCCAGGTTCTCCCAACATCACCTCCATCCAACGATGAGGTGGGTAAAACTTGTTTTAAAACTTGTTTTAAAACTTGGACAATGATCCGGGTCAGAAACGGCTCCTGAATGGATAAAACGGACTAAATATCAGCCCGTACCAGGAAAGCAGCCAGTTTAAAGTAAAATGGGCAAATTTCCAGCCAGAACTATGAAGCATGATGGAGAAGTTTGTAGATGAGTTCAAGGTTAAAAACACTTTCAACCAAATGTTAGTCAGAGTCCACACACATCTGAGCCTGTTTGACTAGTATCATCCCTATAAGGTCCAGCCTGTTCTGTTAAAAAACAGCGTAGTTGTTTTTTTACATAATCATTTCACCGTGGTAAAGAACAGCCTCTATAAAGGATTAAAAGCTGTGACCTGATGCGATCTCCAGCCATGATGAGTGGGGATGAACCTCCCGTTGGTGATGAGGCTGCAGACTTTCTGCAGGTGGACCTAAGCCTGTTCCTGCAGGCCGTTTGGCTCCATCAGGAAATGCAGCGGCTGTTTTAAACTTGGCGCCGATGCACTGAATTAAAGAAATGAACTCGGCGCTTGGAGGTTCTGGCACGACGCCGGCGCCGCATTAGGAAATGGACTCCGGCTGCGTTCCTCCATTAAAATCCACCGTTTGCTGCCAGGCCTCGTCGCAGAGTCCCGACGAGGTTGTTTTTAATTGAAGAGGAGAGAGTCGGAGATATTCTGGGCTCCGTCAGCGCAGTATTGATTGGAGCTGAGAGATTTGGCTTAAAGCTGCAGGTGAAACTCTGCTTTAGCCTTTTAGAAAGAAAAATATCAAAGATCTGAGAGTGAAAAATGGCTGAGATGTTATTGATTCCCTCGGGCAGAACTACTGATGAAGCAGCATAAACACTGACTGCAGAGGTTGCTGGGAGTGTAAGAAAAAAATTAAATAAAAAAAACTAGAACAGATTTTAACGCTGCATAAAATACGGATTAGATGATTAGATAAAACATCACTTTGTAGTATTCATTTGTCTGAGAAGAGAAAGCTGTAGCCAGAAAAGCTCTGCAGTAACACAGATGTCTGGCAAAATTTGCAGCTTTTCATTTATTTTTCCAGTTGTTGTCCCAGCTGGAGTAGTGCACTGGAGAACCACCGGGGCAGAGCTTGTTTTGCACATATGAGGTGAAGACATTGAACATGAGTGGCAGCAGGGCTGGACGATACGGCAAAAAAAACTTATATCGCCTTAAACAAAACCTTTAGGAAGACTGCCAAGAATGATCTCAACAGATGCCTGTACAAACTTATGACAGTCCGTTAAAGGGGAGTTTTCCTCTCCACTGTCGCTTCATGCATGCTCAGTATGAGGGATTGCTGCAAAGCCATCAACAATGCAGACGACTGTCCACTGTGGCTCTACGTTCTTTCAGGAGGAGTGAATGCTGCTTGGAGAGACTTGATGCAACCTGCTGGGTTTCCTTAGAGAGGAAACTTTCTAAACCAACCTGGAGGATCTGATGGAGTCTGACTTTGGAAAGAACCTTGTTTGAATTGGTGCTATATAAATAAAACTGAACTGAATTGAATTATTTTGCCATGTTTAAAAAACTCCTCCAATGCAACATTTTCGAAAAACTTTCTTTAAAAAAAACAAAATGCATAAAACTACATGAAACACAGAACGTCAGTCAGCGACAAACGCTGTAATCATAGACTGTGACGTATATATTGAAATATCAGAAATGTCACATTACCTTTGTTGAATAAAGTTATAACGCAGTATATATTAATAATGAGGGGCAGCCGATTCTGGTCTAAGAAAAATAAAATAAAGGAAGGAGAGAAAACCCAGCAGGAAGTGTGAGGATGGGCAGCAGGAGATTGCTGCAAAGTTGTTTTCTCTGTTGATCCTCAACCCACCATGCTGTCATGTTTTTAGAACCCAGAGAACACGCAGGGAGAACATGCCAACTCCATGCGTCTAAGGCTAGGATTCAAACCAAGGACCGTCCTGCTGCAAGGCAACGGTGCTACCAGCTGTGCCGCCGTGCAGCCCACAAATGGGGAAGATTTTTATGGGATGGTGGATGTGGAAGTATTGTTGGTCAGAGACTGATGACCTGCTGGGAGTTTAACACACAACCATCAGCTTACAGACAATCTATTCTCTGTAGCATCAAACGCCACAGCTGAGAGGAGGCTGGGCTGACGGGCAAGGCAAGAAGAAACTGCAGTGACTACGTGTTGCAGCCGAGGTCAGCAGAACGTCTCTGAATGCGACCCACACCATGAAGCAGTCGGGCTGCAGCAGCAGAAGACCCCACCAGGTGAGCGAGGCTTTGGTTTAACCTGCCTCAACAAGGTACTGATTGTTATTTAAATGTTTCCTGGTCCGGCGAGTCTCGATTTGAGCTCATCAGGGTCCGAATGTGGCATAAAGAGCCTGAAAGCTTGGATCTGTCTTGGCTTGTGTCAGTGTTTGTTTTGCTGCTGCTGTTGGTGCCAAGGTGTGAAGGACGTTATCTTGGCTCCTTTCCTTCAGGATCATCTTCTGATGTCTGAGTCCAGAAGGAGAAGTTTCCGCCTCCCAAAGCTCATCTCACTAAACGTTTGACAGCTAGATGTTACGTTACGTTACAGCATGCATTACGTTACAGAGACTTAGACTTTATTGTCATTCAGCTGCACATTCACAATGTGTAGCTGAATTTCAATAGTAAAAAAGCAGAAGACTAAAGAGAAACTTTATAAATGGAAGTATGTGCAAAGAAAATAACTGACGGTATAAAATACAAAATGTAAGAGCAACAGAAATATTGTGACCTTTGTTTGTTTGGAATGTAGCAGCAAACCAACTAAAAGAAATAAAGACAGTTTATATGTACAGAAATGTTATTTGCAAGGTAATATGAACAATGCAACTATATTTTTTATAATAATGCCAGTATATGTGGCAGCAGGATGCTTTGCAATGATAAACGGACCATGATGGTCACATCATCCATGCATGTACACATTTTTCTTCTAAATTTTAAATCTTTTACTTAAAATTCCTTTGCGTATTTTATGTGTCCTTTCTAAGCCAGGAGTCTCATAATGAGAACAAAGATTCAAAGCATCTGGAGTCCAACAGAAGGACGGGGTTAAAACAGTCAATCCAAAGGAGCAGAGTCTGAATGAACGGGACGACAGATGACACGGTTTGGACACATCGTCCTACATTTCTGAACCTCGGCAGAAACCATTTTGTTAGAATATATTTGTTTTAGTAAATCTGTGCTTCTTATTTGTGTTTGGCTTGTTTATGTAAATTAAAATTCCAACCAAGCAGGTGTTTGTGTCAAACTCGTGATGAAATTTTCAATCATAGAAATGTCTGATTCAGGGTTTACAGCTTCTTTGTATTCTTGGTGCTCAGCTGGAGCTGTGACATCCAGAAAGATGTAAATGTGATTTGTTTTGACACCGGATTTAACGCAGACGTGTTCTGAACAGAACCCGCGGATTAAAACAATCAGAGAGCCGACTGGACTTCACACACGTTCTTGAGGCAGAAGGATTTCCTGACAATCAGCCCCGGCAGCAGCATCTTTTGTTTCTATAACAGAAAGCGATGCAGATGGGGGAAGGCATGATGACAGCAAACATTACAACATCATTAACTGTGTGGACACGTTAGCTGCTGCTTCAGTCACTGAAACCTGCTGTGGAGGCTAAACACGTCTGGTGAAGCGTGGGGAGGTTCCAGCTCCCTGTGGCGCTGTCCGGTCCTGAAACCACGTCACTCTGGAGATCAAGGAAAACCTTCTGCCTGCTCTACACAAACTGTGTTCACTAAGATAAGATAAGATAGGATAAGATAGGCTTTATTGATCTCACAATGGAGATATTCAATTGCCACATCGGCTCATACAACAAGGTGCAGAGTAGGAAAGGTGCATTCAGTTATATACAGTGAATCTTCATATATACAATGGATCAAAAGAATACAAAAAGGCAGATTCTCTCTTCCTTCCTTCCTTCCTTCCTTCCTTCATTCCTGTCCTTTTCCTTCATCACTTCCTTCATTTCTTCTTCCTTCATTCTTCCTTCCTTCCTTCCTTCCTTCTTCCTAGTTCATTTTTTCCTTAATTAGTTCCTTCTTTAACTCCCTTCTTCCTGTGGCGCTGTCCGGTCCTGAAACCGCGTCACTTTGGAGATCCAGGAAAACCTTCTGCCTGTTCTACACAAAACTGCGTGCTCAGCTCAGAGCAGATATCAGCCTAGTCTGCCTGCCTATAAGTAATGTCCTCCTTCTTCACTTACGCCGTGCCTTACCGGGTCCTGTCCTTCTTCCTTCCTCCTGCCTTCCGTCTTCCTCCTTCCTACCTTCCTTCCTTCCTTCCTTCCTTCCTTCCTTCCTTCACAGTACTTCAGTCTGTTCCCTCCTTCCTTCCTTGGCAGTACTTCCTTCTTGTTATCCTCTCCTCCAGTATTTGAATTCTCCTTAACTCACTGCCAGTCAGCCCTGATTATCAGATGCTAAGATGGCCTCTCCAGTGAGCTCTGTGTCTCTGAAGAGCAACCACGCTTTCTGGGTCCTCCTACATTTGGACTTCCAGAGGAGGGACCAAGTCGTTGTATTGCAAGTCCCAAGTTGAGTCCAAAGCCCTAAACCTTTGATAATGAGTAAGAGACAAGTAGTTTGGCCATATATGTGATTTAATCAGAGTAAAAATATTTGTGAGACTTTTAAATGGTTTGAAAACGTGTTTGTTTGCACGAACAACTGCTAAGATGAAACAAACATTAAAGACGTTTGTAAATCCTGAACCTGAAAATCGATAGAAGGACCGCAAAGCTCACCATTCAAACTCCAACTCGCTGTGGAGCTGAATGAGACAGAGCTGCTTTTTTTTGTTGTCATCATAGAATGTGGAAGAAAAGCAGGTAAACAACACGGGAAATGCAGCTTGTAGCAACAAGAGGAGGAGATCTTGGCTAATGGTGGGGAGCTGGATCCACATCTGGCCCGGCTCCATCATTGGCACTTTTTCTTTGTGATTCCTGACTCCAAACACTTTCAGTTTGACGTCATGTACGAAGTCTTTTCAGGTCAAAAGTAAAGTCCAAAGTCTTTAAGAATTTCGTCAAGTCGAAGTCCACACCTCTGTTAACTTCTCCGATGCACAAGTGTGCTGCAGCCATAACTCCATCCGGTCCTCACCAACACCTCCTGCAGCTCTGCACTTATATTTCATCTGCGGCTCAGTGAGAAAATTAAACTGCCTCCTCCTTTAACTCAAGAATCAATTCTGAGACCACAAATCTAATCGCAACAAAACCGCAGCGGATGAAGCTTTTCCACAGCTCACCCTTCTACTTTCTGAAGTCCAGAAGTGTTCCTTCATGCCGGCTTCAGGGACAAACTGTGTCGTTTGAAATTGGATTTAATTCCAGCGGGTAATAAGCACAGAGCATATTCCAGCTGCAGCAGAGCAGCCTTAGAGTCCCGTCTTCACACAGACATGAAAGTCAATAACATGACGTCTAGCTCACAACTTGTTGCATCAGTCGCCTCCAAAGCAGGGCATTCATATAAAACGAGAAGCTTCTGGCTTTTTAGTGTAAATCTGAGCGGTCGCGGTGAAGTAAAGCAAGTCAGACCTAAAAGGCTGGAACGACACATCATCGTCTGATGCAGCTGTGGTGAATCTGTTTTCTACTGCAGCTGGTTTCTCTCTCAGCAAAGCTAAAAACAAGTAATTTAAGGAGTGAAAACTGATCTGAAGTCAAATCTTAGTGAGGACTCTCACCTCATATGACCTCTGAATTCTGCTTTCTTGGGAAAAAAAGAAGAGCAGGAACTGCGGCATTTACTCCCCCTCAGCTCTGGAAAATAAACTCAGCAGAACGCTCCTTCGGCTCATAGCCTAACGGTCCAATTACAGGAAGCATAAATCTCTGGAAAAAGAACCACTGGAGGAGAGCAGGGAGGTGGAGGAGGAGGAGGGGGGAGGTGAAGAGTGGCAGTGGATCCCCAGTGGAACGGGTAATAAGAGCGGACTGCCAGGCAGAGTCTCCTGGGAAATCAGGCTGCTGCCCCCGAAGATGGAGCCGATTGTCGGCTACAACATCACCGCTGAGGTGTTACTCTAATTTTACTGAAGTTTATTCTCAGGAGTGAAAACACCGAGCTTTACTTGTGCTGCTGGGACATCTGACTCCAGAGTCATCCCAACAAGTGTTTGAGCCAAAACCTGTTGGTACTTTAATCAGAGCGAAGGCAGCTGGCTGGTCATTAAAAGAAAAAAAAAAAAAACTCTTCATCCCTCTCAGCAGTCGTTTAAGAACCTGAAAAAGGGCACACAGCCTCAACTTTGTCAATAACTGTGGGAGGTTATGGACTATTTATGTTTTTCATGGGCAAATCAACATCAACAGATTGCATGGAGCACAATCAAGTCACCTCACTAAAACAGCACTGTGGGTTTTTGTACCGATGGTAGTATCCACTCTAATATATGTCATACATTTGAGTGGCACTGGAAGCTTTAGGCAAATTAAACCTAAAGCAGAACTGTTTGTTGTGAGCATTACAACTTAATATATATACGCACCACTGCTACAACATTTTGCAGAAACTCCACTCAGATTTTATAGCAATGACCTGATAAAAATGTTACTTAAGTTATGCTTCATCTGCGCCAATGAAGATTCACCCACCTCAGACACGTGTTCCTATTAATTCAGCTAATAAAAATATTAACGAAAGGGGGTACTCATAACCTCTGTATAAAAAGCTTCCAGTCTAAGATGGTCGGACGATCATTAAGTATTAAAAACAAAACAGAAGCATGGTTGCAATAATACGTAGTATGACTCCTTATCCTCATGCACAGAATATGTGTGAATGTTCTGCATAATACACCTATTTAATTTGCGCTGACAGATCATTTCTTCATGTTTAGATAAATGAAAAATACGTTTTTGGATAAGGAAACCTTCGCAGTATGATGGTAAACAAAGTGTCTGCTGCTTTGAGATCTCCTTCCCTAGCTGAACGAGGGGAAAAAGCAATCCTGGTGATCCACTGATGAACTAGGTCCACTGATTTGACTTTTTTTGTGTGCACTTGGCAAAAAGAATACTTCTTCGGAAGATAAAACTGCAAATAACACTGAAATGAACAAATTACTATTATATATTAAATAAATATTATATTAAATAGATAATCAGTAAAACACTGAATGCTCACTTTACCATTGGGTGGAGAAGGGCTTACATTGACCACCCTGCTAGCTGCGACTCTCTTTTCCCAGGTGGCACTCCCATTTTAAGCATATTAACGCCACACAGAGGGCTGAAGATAGAAAGGACGAGTCTTAAATGTTATGTAACCATGCCGCTGATATATGGAAACTGTGTTTTTTTTAAAACCGTGATTATATTACAAACGCAATTAATTGTACAGCCTTAGTTTGAGCTGAGCTCTCTCCAGGTCGATGGTGGATCAAATCGTCTAATGTGAGGGTTTTTCTGCCCTGATAATGAGGTCTGAGGGGTAAACAGTGCATATGATGATATCTGTAGCCTCTCCATCATGCTTGGCAAAAACAAAAATGTCATCAGCAAACAGGAGATAAAGCCTGTTGGACTTTGGTCAGGGTGAGGGCTTCCAGTGATGACAGCTGGGGACATTTTCTAACTACTTCCCTAATTATCCTCTTTAGCATTAAAACATTTAGTCAAGGCCCAGCGTTAACAGAAGCAAGCATATAGCTCTATGAAAAAGCTGTAGTCTTGGTTGTCAGGTATTTTAATTTTTTTAGTTATCTTTTATTTGCTGGTTGTCTCATTGTGATCTGAGATCTCCTTTACAGCAGAGACTTGTTATGCCAAAAAGTCTCGATTTTAACACCTGTCAGAAACGTTGCAACTAATGGAAGGTAATCACAGTGTCGCCAATCAGCTGAGAAAGAGCTACAAACGCTTTCCTTACTTTAGTGAGAGTCCCTGATGTGTTTAAATGGCACCCAGCGGTGGCTGTTGCATGAATCATTACACCAGCATCACAAAAGTCACTGGTGTAAAAGAGCCGTTAAAACTTTCTAAACAGCAAAGAACTGCTTGGCCATTTTTTCTTGATAGTCATGTTATTCTTAAAGCTTATTGTTTATATGTCTCCGTCCCGCAGTCACTCCTGCAGATGCAGAAAAGCTTGTCCACGCTTTTGTCTCCTCCAGGTTGGACTACTGCAACGCGCTCCTCACAGGGAACCCTAAGAACAGCCTTCAGAAGTTGCAGTTCATCCAGAACAGCATTGCTAGGATCCTGCTCAGGGGGCACAAACATGACCACATCACCTCCATCCTCAAATCACTCCACGGGCTTCCTGTCTCACCCAGGACTGAGTTCAAGGTCTCCCTCCTGACCCATCCATGGTGAAGCCCCCCCCCATCCCCATACCTCAGGGAACTTCTCACCCCACAGACCTCAACACGTACCCTCTAGTCTGCCTGAACATATCTCCTGAAACCTCTCAGCGCTCCGCATAATGGGAGATCGGGCGTTCTGCCACAGACAGAGGATCCTTTAGGACGTGGCCTTAAAATCCACCTTTTCAGGAGAGCTTTTGGTTGAACTCTTGTACCTTTTCTTTATTGTTTTTGTTCAGTTTATCTTTGTCGTTTCACGCTTGTTTTTTTTATTTTTAGCAGTTACCTGTTTGATCACGTGGCACTTTGCCATTTGCGTAAATCTAAAGTGCATTACAAATTAAATGTGCTATTATGTCTCATTTATATGCATTCATTCTTGCTCCCTAACCTATGCTCACATACATGGTCCTTGTTTGTCCCCCCCCCCCCTCCCCCCTCCCCCAGCTCCCTGATTGTGGCTTTGTTCCTTTGTTCTCATGGTTTCTGTTCTTCTTAGCTGACCTCACTTCCTGGTAACCAAACATCAGAGCTCCTAACTGTCCTCTCAGATAGAGTCTGCTTGGATTGCTTCGCCCTTTAACACTTCATTGCATCTCCAACAGATCGTTCCTGGACTCCCTGTCCTGTTCATTTTCTTCTCTCTCACCCCTAAATCAGCAAAAGCACGACTTCAGTTCCTTTTATTTAACTCCTGCGTCTTTTTAATGCAATGCTGCATTAAAAATCTCTTCTTCTGTTTGGTTTTTAAAACAGAAACTGGCTTCAACCTGAAATCAGGTTATCTTCGGCTTTTGAAGATTGTGAAACTCATTCAGTAATCTGGTTTCTAATTGGCTGAAGAACAAATATCATTGTTATCAAATATCAGTTTCAGGATGGTGCTTCATGGGGTTATAGAAAAGAATTAGGTGTAGAAAGTCCAACGGCGAGCAGCACAGTGATACCGACTCTTTACGCTTACATCTCCCAGGTTTTTAGAACCCATCCAGAGCATCTGAGTTAAAAAAGTATTCCCAGCATTCCCAGTGTTAAAATAAAACACAAAAACCTGTGAGGGGTTTCCAGTTTTAGAGCCACCGAGCTTTAGGAGGAGTTTGATGACTCTCATCAGCAGCTCTTAATTAAAATTGATCAGCAGCTGATTAACCGGCTCGTCCCCAGAAATCAATGCGGCTGGTGATGCTCTGCAGAGTTCAGAGCAACAACAGAGCTCCCAGTCAGTTAAAAACAGGACGACGTGTGAAAACTCTGCATAACGCAACATATGACACTATAAGAGATTAAGATTAAGATTAAACGTGGTTTGCTTCTTCACATTTCGCCCAGGTTGATTAAATTGTGAACTTTGAATGAATGACTCGTTTTGAAATTCTTTCCTCTAACAATGACTTCCCACTTAAAAAGTCCTTGTACCAGGATGGATTATGATGTCTATTTATGAGGTAGAAGCTAATTATCCCTCCTGAAGAAACCTTTACCGAATCAACCCTTAAAGCGCTGCCTGGAGTGCCTTGTTGAAACTGTAGCTAACTCTCAGCTCTGAGTCATTTTTCAGCCTTGCCTGGGATCGGTGTAATTCCTGGAAGGGACTCACCGGTGGAGCAGGGCCCGTCGTGGACTCTGGAGATGAGTCTCTGCTGTTTGCAGGACGCCTGCCGCCTGTAGCACTCGTTCTGGTAGGTGTCTCCGTTGGAGCCGCACACAGGGATGTAGTTTTTGTGGCACTGCGGGTCACAAACACAAACTGGTCAGAAATCGCAGAACAATGTCAGCGAAGATGCTCCGATAATGTGACTCATTGCCCTGGAAAGTTTCTAAATCTATATCAGTTTTTTCCAGTTTGTAAAAAACAGCTGAGATCTTTAAAGGTGCATAGCCACATTATTTCACTTTTTATTTATTTATGCGTCAGCAGCTCACTTTGTTGCATACACAGTTTTTATGAAAGATTATCACATCCTGCTGGCGTATTCCGGTGCTTAACGCTTTGTTTTTGCTCAACTTGTTAGTAAAGAAAGCCTGCCATGTTTATTTTTAATAACAGAGGATAACAAGATATAACAAGGAAGTAGCTAACAGCTAAAGATATTTGATTCCAAGAGGGAAAAGACTGGAATTTGGCTGGGAGTACAGTCTGAACGTTGGTGTTCAGTGAGGCTGATGCTAAACCTGCCGAGGCTCAGACACATCTGTTTACATCTGCTAATCACGCCAGGTGCTGGGGCAATTTTTATCCACAAAAAGAACCATCAAAACATTATGAAGATATAGGCCTGGTGTATATAACCCTATTTTATCATGATCAAACGTTTTTTGGGCTTTTTTATAAGCATGTGGCTATATACCTTTAGCTCATAATAAAAAGACAAAGACTGATTGAACGCTAATTTTGCCTGCAAGATGAATTCTCACGGCATTTGTGCGTTCACAAACACACGAGAATCCATCTTGCACGGCTCAGGCTTCAACCGTTTGTCTCCGAACCACAAACGGTTCGGGCCAATCCCGTTGCAGTATTGAGGTTTAAGGGGGGACAAACCGGTGGGACGAAAGCAAGAGCGGTTGAGCTCACAGCCGGACCAACACAAACATGGCAGCACAGGAGGACGCAGGCATAGCTGCTGCTATCACATCTGCTTTGTAATAATCCATGATTTAATCTTTGATAGCAGAACAGCAAGAAGTGCCTTGACTACCTTTTCCTGTTGCGGTTTCACATAGCAGCTGCTGCTTACGTTTTTTAATTTGATACTGTTGTTGGCTAAAACCAACCTTGGTAGGCTGGCACTAGGTGTCGCTTCGCCCAATCAGCTCAGAGAGTTCTGCTGAGATTCATTCAAATGAAACGGATTCAAATGGAGCAGAACTAGATTGATAATGTGCAGAACTAAAAAGCTACACATGATCAATCTAGCTGGCCAGGTTAGTAGAACATGGTGTGTAGCAATACTTGGTAGAGGAATATATCAGTGTGTACACCAGTACTTTAGCATAGAAGTATCCAGCATTGATGTGTTTCTTTCTGTCATGCGTCGTGAATGCACAGCTTGCAGGTTAAGATTTTCAGCCTGCTGGATGGAGGCTCGCTGAAGTAGAGGCGTTCTCTTGATGCCGCTCCAAAAGCTAAAGGTCAGAGACGGTTGAATGCAACAACGTCACAATTATTTTCCAGAACAGTGTGCAGCTCTTCTCGTTTTCATTTACTGAGGTCAAAGGTCAAGTGACCATGGATAAAAACGCAGCGTCTCTCGCTCGCTGCGGCTAGAATTATTTGTTAAAAACAAGAACTTGTGCAGAGAAGCATAAATACTTCCTTGTTTTCACTTGTCATGTCTTCTCAAAGATACGTTTACACTTTGTGTTGTCAGTAGTTGCCCGTCATCATGCTGCGTTTCATTCTTCAGTTGCTATGACTACTGTTGCCAGTAACCCATGAAAATATTATAACCAAACGTTTTCTGAGTAACTGAGTTCAGCCAGTGACGCTTCAGGAAAACGAACTGGCCCGACTCAGTGTGCCACTAAAACAGGTGAAATAACCATTTCACACCAGTAGGGGGCAACAAAGTCAACACTGACGCATCAAATTGCCAAAGAAAACACTTGAGCGCAGCTAAAGATTGGCAAAATCTGTGCAGATCATGTTTTATTTGACAGATTAGGGGTTTCAGGACGTGTTAAACTCTCTGGGGGAACAACATGTTGGGGGATTTAGAAATAAACTCCCAACAACAGTGTACTTAGCGTGCGCAGAGTTGTAGCAACAACATTGTTTCTAAAAGTGTCCGTTTATTGCGCCTACATGGACAGCACAGTTTGGAAAGAACACTTTTTTACATTAAAATGCTGTTTCTGTGTGGGTGCAGAAATAAAATGTGTAAGCCATTAACTTTAAAACTCTATTCATTTTACTTTATTTAAGCTGTTAATATTTCCACAAAACACATAATAATCAACCAGATGTTAGAAAGTCAAGTTCAAGTAGATTTTAAGCCATAATAACAAAATATGTCCAAATCCCCATTTTTAGCCTCAGGTAGAGGCTTAAATACAATTTGAACTGCTGCGGTTGAGCTACATGAGGATATTCCACTGGATGGTAATGAAAGTATTTGAGCAGAGACATCCTGCTGTTTTGCATCAGGACAGCCAGCAGCTGCAGGGATGGGTTTGGTAATCCATATCCAATCACCCAGCAGGATCTCCCCGCAGGTCGGATCTCCGGTTCACATCATGGAAACTAACTACAGATTCAACCAAACACAGGCTAGGGTTTAAAAAGTTTATTTTAAAACAGAGGAATGTGTGACTGGAGCCCTGAGAGTCCGTTTAGACCAGGGGAACGTGGCAGAGACGATGCAGGCGAGGCGTTGCAGACAGAACCAGCCTTGACTGGCAGCAGCTGACAAGACCAGATGCTGCAGGTAGAAACAGGCTTGACTAGAAGCCGACGACATGTTCCCAGCGTGAGCGGAGCGAGACGCAAAAGGCAGAGCAACAGGTGGAATGACTTTAAGGTAATTAGTGGCAGCAGGTGGAGCTGATTATGGGGCTGAGTGGGGGCGGGTAGTCGACTGAGAGAAGAGGAGCATGAAGTGAGGAATAATCGGTCCAGAAAAGTCCAAACAAAAGCAAAAGCCCAGAACGTGATGATATCAGAGTCAGAGAGGTGAAGCTTCGGGTTTTCAGTTTGTCTCCAGCAGATACGGAGGAGAATCCTTCGTCCTCTCATTATCAGCTCCTCATTGGTCACCATACGCTGCAGAGCTCCTGAGGGCTGCATCCTTCATGCACAAAGCGGCGTTATCACAGATCCTTCCTCCTAACAGCTGTTAGACTTCATCACTGCTCCAGTGAACGTTTGTGTTCCTGCTGCAAATGCGATTTTTTTTTTAATCAACCTATCGACACTTCTTTAAGTTTACAAGTTTTGATAATTTAAATTAATTTTAAATATTTTTTCCCCTGTCTGGACAGTGTCTTATTCTTATTTTTAGTTTATATATTGTTTCCTTTATGTGTATCTGCTGCTTTATATTTTGCTGCTGGTGCCCCTGAATGTCTCTGCAGGACGCCGCGCACAGCGGAGCTCAGAGATTAGCTCACAATGAGCCAGGACCTCTGCTGGAGCATCAGACCGTCCACCATGACCCGCCTGCTGCTGGATTCTGAAGTCTGGTCCAAACTCCTGATTTTGTTTCCTTCAGTAAAAGCCTGGTGAAATTCTCATTTTGTAAATAAAAGGCCAGGTTTTTCTTTGGCTGCTGCCATTCTCTCCTGCCATCTGGATGCTGTCCGACTCTTCTGTTTACATCCGTATGTTTGAGCGACATCCATGTCTCCAAGCTGCCGGGGATGGGACTCTGACTGACAGGCAACATGCATTAATATGAACATTTCTAACACTTTGAATGTTTCCTAAGACAATCAGATCAGGACAAGGAAACAATAATGCTAAAAGTGCTGCCAAATAGAAAAAAAATGAAAGATGAAAATACCTTTTCCAGAAGTCAATGTTACAAACAACAACAAATCAAAAGCCGGAGGATTAAGGGAGATGATCCAAGGATCCGAGCCACAAACAAACCAGAGAGCCTGAGGATCCAAAAGAACAACTCAGGGAAGGATCGTAGATCCGCTCTCACTGGCCACCGACAACCTAACAGGAACCTAACAGGAACAGGGCTGCTAGCAGTGATAGTGTCTCTCCAGAGCTGGACTTAGGCTCCCCTGGATTAGGCGAATGATAGAAGACCTGCTGAGCAGCGAACCCTGAAGGTTATGAAGTCGATTGCTCTCTCTGCTGCTCAATGAACCACTGTCCTCTGAAAAAAAAGCTATGTCCTACATTAGAGATGTCTTGTTTTGGCAAATCTGGCCGAGAAGCTGCAGTGTGACCATCAATGAGGGCCGATCTTCCCCCAGGATGAAATAAAAGTCACTGCTGGTTATCAGAAACACTTGATGGCTGTTCCTGCCTAGGGCGGAGCAGCTAGTTAGGTTGGTGGGGATTACTTTTTCACATAGAGCCAGGTTGTAAATTAAATCATCTACCCATCTTATGTTGTCTGATAATAACATGATTTATGATCTGAATCATGTAAGAACGGCAGGGAGAGACGCCCCGCAGCAGCACAGAGCGTTTAGAAGCAGCAGATCTCTACCTGGAACTGGCAGACACATTTGAGCTGAGCGCCGTCGTCCCTGCAGACGCCTCCGTATCGGCAGGTGGAGTCGTCGCAGACCCTCAGGTCGCTCTTCTTCTCTGACACATCTGCAGGAGGAGAAACAAGCACATGGCGAGGATTAAACAGGAAGTCAGGCAGAGGCTGGGTAAAACGAGAGTTTATCTGATCCCAGTCGCCTGCTGAGGCTTTACGGCCGGCAGGACACCGCTCCACTCTGGGAACACACCCTGAATTTCACTGAGGAGCAAACGTTGCAGTGCCTTGCTAAAGGATTCACATCCTTTGAACATTTCTTAGATTTTGTTGCGCTGCAATCAGAAAATGTCCAATTAAATAGCTATACTGGATTTTATTATAGGATATCAAAGCAGATGTGGATTTCTCCACATTTTATCTTAATTTCCCTCTGGGATTATTAAAGTTTCTGATTCTGATTGTGATTGAAACAGCCATTTTATTTTGAAGTGGTCTGGGGAAAATGTCCTCCGGGCTTTGTGGGGGACTTTCTAGGTATTTCTCTGGACTTTGGTTGCTTTTCACACAGGTTCTGTTCGCTTTCTGACCATTTGCAGAGAAGGAAACCCCCCCGCCTCTCACCTGTGAGTCAATAAAGCAGAAAAACGTTCCTGAACTGAAGGGAAGCGCTGCTTTAAACAAGCAATACAAAACGTATAGCATTCATTTGCTCTCAGTGACTTGATGCTTGTCTCCCCGACGTCTTCAATCCTCTAAACTCGTTATCACTGGTGCTGGGTCACACAATTAATCCACATGGTGGATTCTGTATTGCAATAAAAGAGCTAAATCAAAGGTCTTAATTCAGAGTTTTTACTGATATATAATCTTTTAACATGTCAACATTACTATTTTACTTTATTTTAGGGAACTGGGGTGCTAACAAAAAAAGTTAATTCAACCATCAATCATGACTTTGATGCCAGTTTTAATCTTTAAGCACCAAAGAGCCTCTATTCGTTATTTATGCCGTAGAAAATGGATGAAGCAGTCATCAAATGTGATATTCATCAGCGCGTCGCTAACGAGCAGCATTTCCTAAAATGTCAGCGGTGCCTTTAAGGTCGGAGTCTGCTGCTGTTTTCCCTCAACTCAGAGAAGTTTCCCCTGGAAGTCGCAGCTTATCCTGAATCAGTCCTGCCCTTTAAAGCTTTTTATGAGCAATCAGTTAATAAAATGTCACAACGCGGCTCCTCGACGGCCGTTTGCTAATCTGCCGGAGCTGAGGAGCAGATTAAAATCCGACACGCACGCTGCAGGTGGCGGGGGGGGGGGGGAGACGATAACAGGAGAAAGAGCCGCTAACTTAAACCGCCCACGTCGCCTTGAATATAAAAGCCTCAGATTACAGCCTGCAGCTGAACTGGCTGTGAAGAACAATGTAACGGCTCATAATTACACCGAGCAGCTCCTAAAAACGGCCGCTGAGGATGGAGACGAACCTCCAGAGGACGGGTTTGTGTCCAGAAAGCTGACCTTCAGGCCTGGAGAGAATCTGACAGATGAATCAGGGTTTCACCCCACAAGGTCCTGGTTTGGGGCCCCTGCTGGATGTTTTTTCTTCCCGTAGTCTTGAGCACATTCTGTCAGCTTTTAAAGACGTCTCTGTCATTGCTATGCAGGGGATATTCGGTTGTAAACGAGGTTTTTGCAGTTTCCTTCAGCTGCACAAAGACAACTGAAACATTTGTCTCAGAGTCGTGCCTCTCGGTGCCGCCAGGAATCTGGGGACAACCTCTGACTCGGGTTTTACATCAGATGTTGAGTCTGGAGCTGGTTCTTTAGCTTTTCTTTCATCGTGTCTGCATTACGCCACGCCATATTTATCTCTAAAGCACTTAAAGTACAACAAATGCAAAAGAAATCAAAAACACGACAAATACAAGGAAAAAGTCCCATACTAGGAGACGGATAGTAACTCAGTCTGGGGTGGAAGCCAATGAGAAATAATGTGTTTTTTTAAAAACGGGTTTTAAAAACAAAGAGACGAGGCCGGACTGACCGTCAGCGGCAGCTCAGTCCACAATTTAGGGATCTGTGGATTTATACAAAGTTTTTGTAACTGATAAAAGCCTCCGGTGAGAGGATGTAAGAGAACATGATGGCATGTAAAGGAGTAACAGCTCAGATAAATCAGGGCTGAGACCATTCATAGACTTAAAAACAAACTAAAGATTTCTTAAATGGATTGGAAACTGAACAGGAAGCCAATGAAGGAACGCCAGAACCAGAGTTATGTTCTCTCATCTTCCATTGACATGCAGCAGCGTTTTGCACACAGCGAAAATGTAGATAAATGTAAGCAAAATATTCTTAAAATGAATGTATTTGTCCTTACTTTGAGCAGGTAAATAAGATGATCTGCCAATGGAATGAGTGTTTTGACACTTAAAATAAGCTAATTAGATATAGAGCGCTTGAAATAAGATGATGGAGATGAGTTGTTCCTAATTTAAGTACAAAAATCAAATTTATCTTATTTTAAAAAATCTCTCTATCTTAAAGGAAGAATTCATCACGAAACGACAATTGGTGGAGTTGAACTTTTGGGTCTCGTCGCGCTGCAACAACCAATCAGGAGCTGGATGTGACGTGGGGTGAAGGACTGCAGCGGAGACGAAGATGTTTTCATTCATCATAGAAGACAAGCTCATAGCTTCATGCATGCTCCGTTTGAGGGATTGCTGCAAAGCCATCAACAATGCAGACGACTGTCCACTGTGGCTCTACGCTCTTTCAGGAGGAGTGAATGCTGCTTGGAGAGACTTGATGCAACCTGCTGGGTTTCCTTAGAGAGGAAACTTTCTGACCAACCTGGAGGATCTGATGGAGTCTGACTTTGGAAAGAGCCTCAAGATGACATGTTTCATGAATTGGTGCTATATAAATTAAACTGAATTGATTTGAAGTTGATGAGAATTGAGTTCTGCTCACTTGAAGTCTTTGATCAGTCTGAAAATTGCGTTTTACCCAGCATTCAACCCCCCCCCCCCCCCACCAACACACACCTTCCCCTCCTCCGTTTAAAAAACACTTTTCACCCTGAAAACCCTCAACCTGCTTTCACCACCGTCTGAATTCACCTCCTGCTGCTTTTCTGCCGATGAGCAGCTGCAGAAAGCAGGGAAGCGTTTTTTTTTTTTCAGAGCTCCTTTGTTTAAATCACAATATCGTTCCTTTGGTTGTAGATGAACATGAGGCAGCTCATCCTGACCTTTAATGGCAAAACAGACGACTTTTCATTCACACACAGACACGACTCCTTTGGTCGTATTAATAGGGAAGAAACGCAGGTCTGCCGATGGCTTTCATGCTTTTAAATAAGAACCTTCAACCAGATATTCCCTGCTTTAAAGGAGCTTAAAGTGAGCTACAGACACGAGTCTGCTGCTGTCTGAGAGCCGTTCTGTTCATCGATCCCCGGTTCTCCTCAGATCTGGTGCGCTAGCAGCATCCAGACGGCCGGAGTCAGACGGAGCCATGGAAGTAGGACGGTGGGAGGCTGTTCTGCAGGGAGGTGCAGGTCTGCAGGGAGGTGCAGGTCTGCAGGGAGGTGCAGGTCTGCAGGCCGTTCACGGCTAATTAGGTCCATCAGCAGCCTGCAGCGTCAGGGCTGCTTCCTGTTTGCTGGCTCTCACTGTCTTCATACCCAGATTATACCAAACAGAAGTGTTTACGCTCCCAAGGGAGACAGACCGAATTTCTTTATCCACACAAAGAGGCGCTTCAGAGTCCAGGCTGTGTGATCTGAAGCAGTTGCTGATGTCGTTCTCCACCAGGAGCCGCGCTGTGCTCCAGGTTCCTCACCCTCATACGTTTCACAGCACAAGCGCAGATTTGAAATGCGCATAATTCCCAGAACTAAAGCAGCAGCCGTCGCTCCCGGGGCCGCCGCCCAGGACCGACTCCTCATCCGGCCCCCGGCCTGAGGGAGCTGGACGTCGATAACTCATCTCCTGTTTGGACGCCTGCAGGACCCCTGTAACCGTTTAGCACCAAAGTGCCACACAAAACGCCTGATTCCGCCCAAATAACAGGAGGAAACGTTCAAAGCTTGGAAAATGTGAAGGACAATTAGCAGCAGAGACCCGCCTGCTCCGTCACTGGCTGCCAGCTTCAGGTGTCGCAGGTTTTTAAGCTTTTCACCTAAAATCTGAGTTGGGCAGAAAAGCTTTTGGATTTTCTTTTATCTGAGAAATAAATAAACTGTTCAGAAACACACCAGCTGTGGCGTTTTCCACGTTCCGCCTCTGGTGGTGTTCTGAGTGATTTGTGACGACAGGACAGAGACAGACGGAAAGGAGGCTGGAGACAAGACGATTCTTTTGTTTAAAGTCGGATCTTTCTGGGTTTCTGTGGCGCTGGTGGCTCGTTATTTCAAAGTAGACTGACAGGAGTGGAGGTTTGAGGAAAGTTTGGTTCTTGGCAGGTTCTACAAACAGCTGCGAGGAGAGTTACGCCTTCTGGGTTTAAGCATGTAGTGGAAAAAATATTCTCATTTATATCCTTTAGATTAATTTGTATCTCTTCTATTTTGTCATTTATTTACAAAACTAAAAACTAACTTTTCCATTTTCTATGTTCATTTATTGTTTATAATTTTTTGGTCTGTTTATTTATCTATTAAAGCAGGGAGTTTTTGTTCTTTATTTAATTTTTTTATTTATTTAATAGAAATATTTTCTCTTGTTCCTGGTTGGTTGATTTTCTGCTGGGATCAGCTGGTAGGACAGGAGTCTGAGCTGCAGCAGCCAATAAGAACGCGTTGCTCACTGTTGGCCTGATTCCCTGTTTTATGGATACATAAAATGATTGTAAATTTTAATTTAATGCTATTTAAAGTAAAGACACATGAAATGTTGCTTTAACTGACCTTATGCAGGCTTGTTTAATAGAGATGCTGCAGGCAGGAAGGCTCTCCTGTAGAGGTCAGTGTCACAGCGGCTCTGGAGGAGCTGCTGACTGAAGACGCTCAGGTGCTGATGAGGAGGAACCTCAGGGTCGTTCCTAATGTTCTTCATCTTAAGAAGAATCCTGCTTTGTAAAACCGTCTCCAGAGCTTCTAGAGGAGTCCCCCGAACAGAACCAGCCTTCTTCATCAGCTTATTGAGCTTTTTTTTAAGTCACTGGCTGCCTGGAGAGGCAGCAGGTTCCTGGGTTTGAATCCCACTCTGGGTCCCTGAGCAAGACCCTCAGCCCCACTATGCGTCCCAGGGGCCCCACAGCGGCAGCCCGGGGCTCCCTGAGGGACGGGTAACTACAGAGGACACATTTGATTGGAATGACAGATAGAAATGACGATGATGATAAAGGAGCCAGCAGAGCTTTAATCCTGATAATCATCTTCAAACTATTAAAGACTCTAAGATGTCTAATATGGCAACAGTTGATCGTACATTTGGTTCAGACTGGAGAAGCAAACGTCTCCAACACCGCATTAAAGATTCAGTCCCAGTGGGTCAGATTCAGATCTTAAACTTGACCTTGGTCCATTTTGAGCTATTAATGTTTTTATCAATGAATCCATATTTAGTGGTTTCTTCCTTTTCTTCATGTTTAACATCCCTTCATCCCGCCTCGGGCTGCCGACGCCTCAATTCAAACGACACAACTCCTTCCAGCCTGGCATCAAGTGAGAGATCTTGAAACAGAGACGGGAAGACAGACGGTTTTTCTCCAGAGTTTGGTTTTCCTTTCAAAGCGGAGAGAAACCTTCTGAAGGTCTGCTGCGGCGTATTGATCCGGGTTCTCTAAAAGCCGAGGGTTTATCCTCAGCGGGGGTGTGACGCAGGCGAAGGGAGGGGGGGGGGGGGGGACATTCAAACCACCAACATCACTGATGCATGTTGGGACCTCAAATCCCCGTCACGCTCTCACACACACAAATGTTCCAGTTTTCTGAGCAGTTAGGAGGCATTAAATAAGGAAGAACGCTGTTTATGAGGCTCCCAACCACTCATGAATCCTAATGAGCTCACTTCCATCTCCCAGCCGCCTATAAAAAAATACCCAGCATCTCCTCGCTCCAAGGCTTCACAGAAATACACATTCAAGATGAGCTCTTTAAGCAAATGAAGCCCGGTTTTGTTTGTTTTCTTCTCCCTTTGGTAACTTGTGACTAACAGAGGCTGACGGCGCCTGTCAGGACGGCTGCTACCTGCAGGGGCCCGATGAAAGAGCCTGGGTGATCAAACCACGCCGTCTACGCAAAGATCAGAGAGGAAGGAGCTCAGTTTAATTTGTTGGGTTGTAACGAAACGAAAATAGAAGCAGACCGACTGAGGAGAACAGCAACGAGCCTTCAGACACGCAGAAGCACCAACATGGCGGCCGCGGGCACCAGGAAGCCCCCCGAAGAACCACATGTGGGCCATCAAGCCTGATCTAAAAACTAGCACAAGCCTCCAGTCAGCTGCTCCTCTTCCTCTTTAATCCTACTTGCATTTGCATACATTTAAAATGACAAAAGCATTAAAAACATCTTTACAGTACGTAAAGTTAACGTGAGCACTTCTAGACTCTTCTAGTTCAAGCTCACGTTAACATACCTGACCCCAAAAAGGGGAAGAGGTATGTCCGTTATGAAAAGACATGCAAATTTCTTAACTTCAAATATTAGGAATCATGCAATGACAAGCACTAATATTGACATACCTCGACTATTGCCCAGCAGTTTGGTCAAATGCCACTGGGGAATATATGAATAAATTACAACTTATACAGAATAGAGCTGCTCGTGTAGCACTCAGGTGCAGCTACAGGAGAAATATAATATTAATGCACAAAGATCTTAATTGGTTGTTGGTCAAAGATAGATTGTTCTATTCATTGTTCATTTTCATAAGACATATTTCTAATTCATAATTTCCTTCCGTTTTGTTCAAGCATCTTTCTTTCAGTGTAGAAAATCACCAGTACAGTACTAGACATGCAACTAAAGGTAATTTCACTTTACCCATAGTGAGAACAAATGCCATAAAAAATACTGTTGTGTTTAGAGGCATGAAAGAATGGAATAATCTGCCAAAACATATCCTGCTTGCTAATAATGTCAATAAATTAAAATTATATGTAAAACAGTATTTATCAAAATAATGTAACTAAATGTTTATATTTATTTATATATGTGTGTGAATATGTATGTATATGTGTAGGTATGTTCACAGGTGTAAGTGTGGAAAGTGTTTTATATTTGTCATATTTCATGCCCGCATGTGGGTACATATGTACGTTAATATGTGTATATGTTGTATATGTATTTGTATATGTGTATTTTCTTTTTCTTTCAATTATTTGTTGTATTCTTTGTTTTGTTTTTAATGCATATATATTTTTCAGGACCCCAGGAAGAATAGCTGCAGCATAGCTGTAGTTATTGGGGATCCTTTCAATAAAACTAAAACTAAAAAAAAGGTCAGTTCAGGTAGCCCTCCGTATGACACGGCAGCTCTCAGCTTCATAAAGGCTGCTGACCCCTGATCTAAAGGTTCACTGGCATCCAGCTGAGACTGAGAGCAGGAACCAGGCGTAAAGAGAACCTTTTCAGGTGCAGACCTTCATCTACACCTGAAACCATGAAAGCATGGAAGCTGGAACCAGAAGTAAAGAGCCGTTACCTCCTCACCGTCCGACGTTAAAGCAGACTAAACATCTGGAGTCACCACATCATTCCTGTTTTTCACACGTCTCAAATGTAGAAACGAACAAGCATTACTGGTTTTCATCTATTTGGGGGAGGCCAGATTATGACGTCATGGCTTTGGAAGCTTCTGATTGGTCGGTTAACATTTGAGTTAAACTGAGGCAAACATGCGCATGTAGTTTAATGTTGCTCTCCATTTGCCTTGGAAAACCAGAGTAGGAGCTGGGAATGGGGAAAAGCCGAGTAAACAGCGTTTTAGTTAATACGGTGGGAGAAGTCGGGATTCCAAAATAAAAAAAATAAAATAAAAAAAGGTTATGGTTCCAATATGGCGACGTCCAGGAAAGCTGTACGCTCCACATGCTAACACCTCCTTTAATTTGTTAAAGAGCCGCAGCTCTTACAGCTGTGCCTTGTAAAATAAACATGTTTTATCACAGCTTCCTGTTGTTGATGCGAGGGGCGGCCATGTTGGATCCAGCAATCAGCCTTAAAAACATGTAGCTGATTTTTTGAGGGGAAAGTCTGACTTTAGGGGCTGGTACAATTGATTCTTCCGATCAGAACAGATAAAATGTAACATAAGGCTACGCCCCCAAAGCACTGCATCATGGGAAAATCCCCAAAATTCAGAAGGAGCACCATTTCAAGTTGAACCAGTCCAACCAATCAAATACAGGATGAAACAGCAAGGAGACGGGTTCTGGTCTGATTCTGGGTCCATATGTGAACTTAGAACATGGAATATAACGTGTTTCTCTACATTAAACGGGTAAATGAAAGCAGATGTGGTGTTCGTTGCAGTTTCTGGTGTTTTCTTTGATTTTGCGCGTAACTGAAGCGTGATGCTGGTACTGCTCATCATGCATGAACCTTCAGAGTGTTTGCCCTTCAATAAACTCCCTAATTAGTCTCATAAAGCTTGAAAGCTGCAGCAGGACCCGACCGCAGCAGCGAATCCTTTCAAAGTTGACTAAAAAAAGAAGACAGCTGGATTTAAACCTTAGACCTGGTTACAGGGGCTCTGAGCAGATGTTGCCGGGCGACCTGCTGTCTAATTACGTCTCTTTCTTCCTCCTCCTGACTAATTGCTTTTAATTCAGCCTCCTTCATGTCTGCGCTTGCTGGAGGGCAGAGGGAACATCTGACCACCAGAACCCTGGAGCTGCTCCTGTCAGCTGCTCCTCCTGACGGATCTCCACCTGGAAACCGCCGCCGGCGCCACCGCGGCGCGAAGATAACGGCTCTGATGCTTAATTCATGCACAGCAGACTCAGACGGTTCATTCTGGGGTCTGACGGGGAGTCGGGGCAGGAAGGGACTGACCTCCAGGGAGGCGTCGCTAACAACACGGGTCAGCCTTCGTTCCTGACAGAAAGTCTCAGATTTACTGCAGACCAGTTAAAAGTTTTCATCTTGTACAGAAAAAGAAAAGCCTGAAGGAGCTCAGGTGAGAGCTGAGAGGGCTTCTGATGCAGAGACACGTCTGCAGAGCAGCTGGAATTTTATATGATCTGTTCTAACAAAAGGAAGGTTGTCTGTAATCATTAAAACATCTTAAGCTGCTCTTTAGCAACAACAACGCGCCTGTAGCTGACTGACACACTTCTCTTATGTCCAGATATTCATCCTAGACTCCTCTACAAAAGTGTCTACCAAATATAAAATGGCAGCCCACATTTTCTATTTAAAGAATAAGTTTCTAAATTTCAAAAATTGTGCCAAATTGTGCCAAAATGTTGTTTTTATTTCTGTAAATAAATGACAAAATGGAAGCAAACACAATGTATCTAAAGGATGTAAATGAGAATAGAAAATAAACGGAGGATCTGGTTCACTTTGGGTGGAAGCAGGCGAGAGAACCGGTCAGGAGAAAAAGAAACAGACTGAGAGGACGAGAACCAGGAGAGGAAACCATCAGAACCAAGGAACCAAAACACAGAAGCAAACGAGGGAAAATGATCCAATTATGGAGTTTAAATTGTCTGTTGATGCTGAGTTTACAGCAAAGACGCTCAGATGTCTGTTAAATGTAAACCAGTACTGCTGCAGGTCTAGCCTGTTTTAGTCCAGGTTTGTGATCCTGGCTCTAGGTGTACGGTGGGGCAGCGGTTAGCAGCAAAGGAGGTTTTGGGTTTAAATCCCAGCCTAGAGCTGTCTGTGACCTGGAGAGCATTCCTCAGCTGGAGGACGCTGCTGGCTCAGACCCTGAGACCCTCAGGACTTTCATCAGGGCACAGCCTGACAGACACCAAGGGTTAAACTGTTCAGATGTCACCTTAAAAGTCTGCTAACGATGGACCATCCAATCAGTTCTGGTCCGGTCAGATGAGAGACGCTCCATTCTTACTTCTGCATGTGGACATCACTGCAAAAACAGAACTAAAAATAAGTCAAATCTTCTTGAAATGAGTGTGTTTGTCCTTGATTTGAGCAGGTAAACAACATGATCTGCCAATGGAATGAGTATTTTGACTCCTAAAATAAGATAATTAGATAAAATAAGATGATGGAGATGAGTTGTTCTTATTTTTTAAGTGCAAAAATCTTATTCCTTTGGCAAATCGTCTTATTTACCAGCTCAAATCAAGGAAAAATGCACTAATTTCAAGAAAATTTGACTTATTTTTTCTTTCGTTTTTGCAGTTCATAAATGAAAAACAGAGCAATCAGATCTCAGAGAAGGACCACAGCCTGAGAAAAGTCACTCACGTACTAAATGGTTCAAATCCCTGCTGAAGCGCCTCGTTGTGCCGCTGCTCAGGCGCTCCTGCAGTAAAAGCACCAAACCATCGTCCCGCCTGCTCTGTGGAGCCGCTGCCTGTTTGCTGAACTTCCTGCAGCTCCACGTTTTCTCTTCAATTATAAAACATCTTCCTGAGGAACATTTCCACTTATTGTCGTTCAGGTTCGCGTCACCAGATCCACATCTGGACAGGATTTTGTTGCAACGCCGCAGGAGAGTTGCAGAAACAAAGCAGCAGCAGAATGTTGGCTGTAATTCATCAGAAAAGCAGCAGAACAAAGCCTAGAAAGGAAGGAAACGTGTATAAAAACACTAAATTATGTTAAAATGTTCTGAACTGGCATCCACTTGTGAACCTAACGACGGTGGCCATTAATGTTAGGAATGCAGAGATGCTGCTTCCTCCCAGAGACTCTAATGTCGCCGCCGTTCCCAGGCAGCTCTTTAGCGAGGAGCCGAGAGAGTTCATTAAACGGATGCAGTTTAATTCACTTTCATTTGAGACATTTGCCAAAAAGCTGTTAATACTTTCCGAGCTGCGCTTTGAAGCCGCGCTGGGAAATGAAGAGAGATGTCCTCGGATGCCGCTCATCTTCCTCCCCTGATTGAACGCTCTCGATATTTTTGTTGGTGGCCTTAATGGAAAAGCTATTTGCAGACATGAAGCTCGTTCAGCTGTAAATCTCGCCTGTATTTCATTTGCAGGCTGTGTTTGTGTTCTGCCTGGCCATTAGGCGGCCGGGTGAAGGCTGCAGGACGGAGAGGCCGTTCCCTCCTCCCCGCTCACCGTCAGCCAGGTAGCGGCTGGTCGGCCTGATGCAGACGCACGCCGCGGCCTTTTAATCTGAAACGCGCTGCAGATGTTTCTACGCAGAACAAACCTGAGAACTTCAAAGAGCCTCATTAGCCGTCGGCTGAAGGAGGAAAGCAGATTTCCTGCTCTGCTGGTCGCTTCAGCACAATTTGTGAACACGACGGTTACATGAATTAGTTCCTGATTTTACTGTTTATTTGTGCTTTAAATGATTGAAAATGGGCAAATATGACTTAATGTTAGCATTGTAATATTAAAACCTGCTTACATGATGCATATACAATACACAACATGGATTATAAACTAGTAAAAGCCCAAATAAACAAAGATATTTGTCATTTTCTCTAAAATATATTTGCTGAATTTCAGGGAAATGCCTTTAAAAAAAAATCAAGGACGATAACCTCATACAGTGATGTTTGTTTCTGTGTAAACTGAACACCTGATTTGGCGTTTTTAGGACAATTATCTTGCTGAAGGACCGCATGACGACCCATTACCTGTATTCTGTTAAAGTCCACCCCATTTTTTATATTCCTGTTGTTCTTCACCTCCAAGAGCCTTTGGAAGGAAACAGGCCCGCAGCACCACAGATCCTCTACCAAGCTTTCTGTAACCAGGGACAGGAGATGCTCTTCTGTCTATTCATCCTGTTTTCCACACCAGAACCATCCAGAGTTCTTCTGACGGAACGACTCAGTTCGGTCTCTTCTGCAAAGCTTCAACGGTTTAAGTTAAAGTGTTCAGTGTTTTAGTTTGAGTCCTGAACATGCAGCAAAAGCTGCGATGGAGGCATTTGGATCAAGAAACGTCCCTAAATCCATCAGAATCTGTGCACAGACCCTCTCCACACAGTCTGGCGCTTTGCAAAGGAGAATGGACCAGGACCAGGACTTTAACCTCTGGCTATGCCCTAGAGGACCTGCAGCCGGACCTGAAGGGAAGGTTGGTTCTGACACCAACCCATGTCCTCCCTGCGCTTCACAAACAGGCTCCGCTTTGTGCCGGTCGCATAGAACAAAGACAGAACCCCAGAAGCTTCTGGCTGCAGCCTGATCAACGTTGTCAGGTGGGTTCCTGATGTAGTGCAACACTGAACAGCTGTACCTGCAGATGTGGCCCCGCGGGGGGGAGCATGCACCCAGATGTGGCCCCGCGGGGGGGAGCATGCACCCGGGGGGCCGGGACCCTGATTCCCCAGCAGGTCTCCATGTTGCAGGACGCCATGACGTCAATGCTCTGCGTTCAGTTCAGGTCCAACATTTACGTAGCCAGTCGCCTTCACTCATAAACACATCTGATGAGACTAAATAGGAGCTCTGGGCCCGCTGGTTCTGGAGAACCTTTAAAAACACAGAACTCTTGTTGACCTTTCAGAAATCCAACGACACAGCTGGACACCTTGGACGTCTGCTGCTGGGGGACGAGCGTCAGCAGGAAATTAATATGTGGCCTTCTCTGTGAGCTCAGAGCATCAGAGGCTCATTTTCTATCTACTGGTCATCAGAGCGACGGGGGGGGGGGGGGGCAGAGACCCATAACACCTCCTCCGCTTTGTTAACGCGCTGAAAAGTGTCCCGCCTTTCCATTTTTACAGATCGTGTGTTTTTTTCCCTCTGGCAGCGTCTCCACATCCAGATGTTTCCATTCCGGCAGAACAGCTGCCTGCTTCCTCATCCCCTCCTCTTCCTCTCTGAATCAGCGCTCCTGTACGCCTCCACACCCCCGCCAAGCCAGCGGGTCGTTTGCATAATGGCAGCCCGCTTTGTTTCAGCGCGGGTAGATGATGGCGAGCCAGAGTCCAGCTTTCAGCGTCTTCTTCTCCTGCTGGGAGGAGTTGGGCACGGAAACATTACCGGCTTCACTCAGAGCCTCATTCAGAGCTTCATTCAGAGCTCAGCTGGAAACCAAAACACTCTGATCTGAACAATCTCCAATCTGCAGCCCGCATCGGCTCACCCTGCATGAACACCCGCATCAGGAGGCATCTGACGGCAAAAATGACGCAGAGAAAGGAGAAAGAAGTGGTAAATCTGACCCTGAAACATCCTGAAGACAAAGTTTAAGAGCAAACACTGAGACATGTTTAAATCAAAGAGAGGCAGGGGGATTAAAGTTACATAATCATCTTAAAACCATGTTTAATTATCTGAATTAAACTCAAATATGTAGGAAAGCTTCATTTTAAAACGTTTTAAATAAAATCCTGTTAAGATAATTAGTTAAACTCCAAAGGCAGGAAATTCAAAGTAATCCTATAACTGAACTGGAAACTGCTTGAACCCCAGCAGACCTACAGCGGTTCTGGTACCAGGAGCTGAAACATCAGAACCAGACGCTGGATTCAATCATCAACATTCGCCGCTGTCTCTGTCTGAGCTGTCAGCGCTGAATAAATGCAGCATGTGGTTCTGAACGGACCCAAACAGGAAGTCCCCGCTTTAGCAGCGCTGCCACGATGTTTTAGAAGTTTGACTTTGTGAGGAGCCTTGAGATGAAGCGTGTTGTGAAGTGGCGCTATAGAAGTAAAACTGAACTTTGTGCTGCTCTGTTTTAGCTGCAGGGGAAACCTCTTCTGGGAAAACTGCAGCATCTATCAGGAGCTTCTCAGCACTAAAACCGTCCAACCGCTGCTTCCATGCTCTGATCTGACACAGCGCTGGTTTCTGCAGGTAAAGATTCAGGTGTTGGTCACTAAATGCTGTGGTCATGTGGATAATCCAGCGTCAGTTCTACACAGAACTGTGTGGACAGCAACATATGCAAGGTACCAATCTGGTTTTGTTTCTCTTAACGTGTCCCGTTTGGATGTGTAGCTCTAAGAGTTAATGTCTCAATGCCAAAGAGAGTCCAACGGATTTACTTTCACAAGTGGAAAATAAATCGCCATAGTGCTCCGCTTTGTTTATGTGCAAAAAAGTTTATTAGATATTAATCTGGGATTATTTCAAGTTCAATAAACACAGGAATAGAAAGATAAAAGAGAAAGAAAGGATTAATATAGATGATGCAAAATGTTAAAAAGGAGAAAAAGTGACAAAAATAGAGGAGAGGAATAAGAGAGAATAATTTAACATCCTGGGAGTCTGCGTCTGCACCTGCTAAGAGAGATATAAAAAGTATAACAGGTACAAACAACCAACACTGAAGAATACGTAGTATTATTAAATACAAGATATATAAGTTAGTGCTGGATGACATACAAAAAAGCACATTGATAAAGTAGAAATCATATTGATCGAAATCAATAATCATCAATAAATTCAACTGTATTTAAAGTGCAGCGTTGTCCATTTTATGCGTTTCTATAACTGATCTCAGGTCAGTTTATGGACACACGGTCCTCCAGCGGTCCAGCGGATGGATTTAACCACAGAGGACCATCAGTCATGTGACCCTGACCCAGAAAGTCTACCAGGTGGCTAAACACCTGAACGATAAACACACGACCATGAATGAATTATGACCTGTTGTTCTTTTACAGCCAGTCATCCAGAGCGAAGCTTCAACGCGGCCCTGAGCACCACGCTGCCGCCGCCGTGTCCGTCTGCAGGAATGAGGATCTTTTACTGGGAACCACCAGACGCCCAACTTCACAAAGGTTCCACTTTTTACTGCAGAGATACATTCTAATCATTTATAGCACAAAACCTGTTAGTACAGAAACAGGCCGGGTCGGACGGCTTTTCTCCTCTCCAATGGTCTGAGACTAAAACTAGTGTGATGATTTAAAAGCTTTAACAGTGAAAAGCAGCTAAAAGAGATGAAATTAGTTGTTTTTTTTCTCCAGGGCTGCAGAACGTCCTTCCTCTTACTGCTGCTGATCTGTAGCTCCGGTCTGGTTTTCTCTGAAGGTTTTCCTTCACTCTGCCGGTTTTGTTTCTGTGATGAAGAGCTTCTCTTTGCATTTGGGGGCCCGGCTCAGTGTGAGAGCAGCCTTTGTCCTCCCCGGGGCGTTTCTCACAGCCTGTTTACGGCCTGTGTGTGTGTCGCGGCTGCTGGCGAGCCGCTGTCAGGGCGCCGCTGTCAGGGCGCCGCTGTCAGGGCGCCGCAGAGCCCGCTGCCGAGGCCAGATCTGCCCCCAAACTCCCGCTGCTCCCCGCCGGCCTGAAGGCCGAACAAAGACGCTCTCAGACGGCTGCGGCGGGAACAATACACTTCCAAAACCTTGATTATAAAACGGGTTCATTTAAAGCGGCTGTCAGCAAGTCAAAGAGGCCTGACAGCCCAACAGAGGCCGCACCATCGCCCCCCATTTGCATTTTCAATTTCCAGCCCTCCGCTTGTTTTATCCTCCGGTTCTGGCCTTTTAAACTGTCTGTCAGGATCAGTCTTCCTTTCTGCCTGGCGGTCTCTAACCTCAACCGCTCAGAACCCGACCAATCACATAAATCTCACACGCGGCCTCTTAACGGCCCCGCTGAGATGGAAAATTTCTCCCCCTGGTATTGATTCAGAGGCAGCGTCACAGCCCGCCCCCCCCCCCGTCCCTCTGAGCTTCTGCTGCCGCGGCCTGAAACGTCTCTGAGACACAAAACATCCCAGATTAAAGCAACTCTAAAGAAGAACACAGGGCATCTCTGTAGAGCCATCATCCCAGAAATGTGGCTGGGATCTGAATGTAGTCCGGTGAAGATCAGAGTTTTATGTCCAGCCTCTCAGGTTTTTACGTTAAATCACTTTCTGGGTCATAAAAACAGTTTTATTCACCTCAGAGTCGACTAAAATAAATGTAAGCACGTTTTGTTAAATCAAAGCGACGCGTCAATAAAACCTCCTGTGATATATTCAAAGTTATCCAAGACAAAAACAAAGGCTGCATCAAAACCTTTGTGAAAATGTGAAGATATTTTAGCTGTTGGTTCAAAGGTTGTTAAAGCTGACGATCAGATGAACTGCATCAGGTGAACTGCACCAGATGAACTGCATCAGATGAACTGCATCAGATGAACGGCATCAGGTGAACTGCATCAGGTGAACTGCATCAGATGAACTGCATCAGATGAACTGAATCAGATGAACTGCATCAGATGAACTGGACATCTGTGTTATCTAAGATAATCTGTTTTATTTTCAGAAACCCTAACAGGAGTAAACTGGTCCTGTTATGAACCTCAGCAGTCGGACCCACTGGGTAAAAAGCTTCTGTTATAAATAACATTTCTTCATTTTCAATTAAAAGCTCATCTTTTAAACTGTCATGTTTTTTTTTTTTTTGTGGAAGCGATGAAGCAGAACCAGAGAGAATGAAATAAAACCATTTGCTGCATTTAGACGCCTGACGTCTCATCAGCTTCATTCTCTCCTGTTTTCTGTTCTCATTTAAACTGATCTCAGTAGAGTTCACTTTCATTTCTGCTGTCAGACTGTAAAGAAACTCCAAACTTCTGACCACGTTCACTTCTCAGAGCCAAGGAGCCACCGTATCAGCGCCACAGCTAACCCTCCACCTTCAGCGTGAAGCACGGTGGCGGCACCGTCATGCCGTGGCCGAGCAAAGCCCAGATCCCAACCCAGCAAAGCCTGACGCGTCAGCGTTAGCTTAGCCGCCGTGGTTCGCTCTCGCCTCTGTGAGGTCGGCTTACTCTATTAATAAATAATAAAAATAAAGAAATGCATCAATGTTTATTTATATTGCAATCATGAAATCTTGCCAATGTTCAGTATATTAATGTGAGATTTTTAGAATAATTTCTTCAGGGTGATTTTTAACTGATGGTTTTGATGAAGTTGACAGTTAATCTATGAAATCTGATAAACATTAAATAATTTAAATTTAGTAAAATAATAGCTTAAAAGTATGTATATATTTGTAAAAAAAAAAGTAAGCATTATATAATATTGATAATAATAATAATAATAAAATGGTAACATTTGAAATGCAAATAGTAATTAATTTGAAATGTTGCACTTTAAAGTTAAAGAATTTAATTAGTTATTTTGTTCCTTTGACTTTAATGAATCACTTTGTGGGTTGGGATTCACTGAGGTTTTCTTAGTATTATTTTCTTTGCAGTTTGAATAAAAATAATTTATGTCATTTTAAATAACACAAGTATAGTAGTAATATTAATTTTTCTTCTTTTTAAAGTTTAAAGTTTTTTTACCTGCATCTGGACCAACTGTGAATAAAATTTCCTGATACACTACATGCACCGTCCCTCTCAAGTGGGGAAATGCACAAATTAAATGGACAACTTTATATATATATATATATATATATATATATATATATATAGATAGATATATATATAGATAGATAGATAGATAGATAGATAGATAGATAGATAGATAGATAGATAGATAGATAGATAGATAGATAGATAGATAGATATGCATCCATCCATTGTTTAGATGATGGATGGATGCAGTAAGAAGACAAGCTGTTCCATCTATGACCTGCAGCTGGTGACCGATGATGATGATGATGACGGGTTGCTTTTGACAGACTGGTCCCAGTAGGGGACCACCAAAGGTGGTCAGCAAAATGATTGGCAGATTAATCAATAAGGATTCAACCGTTAGCGTCTCCTGTTGGTAAAAAGCTCAATAATGAGAACATATTCTACCAACAACCTACCCCTGCTGCCTCAGTATTCCAATCAGCATTTCACAAAAAACTCCCTGGATTGCAATAAATGTTAGCTAATTATTAGAACCAAGCTCTATCTGCCAGGCATATATTTGGGGAAAGTCATTAAAACAAAGTGGTTTCATTACCAGGGCTGCACACGTTTTTCAGTAAAACTCTGATGAGACTGAATATTATTTATTTTCCCAGTAGCTGAAGAGGTTCTTCTTTATCTGAGGTCAATATCTGCTGTGAAAGCTGCACAGAGACACATGAACACACCGAGAAGCATCGTTAACCCAACGCTAACCAAAGGCTTTATGGGGTATTGTCTGTCTTCCTGCCACCGTGAGGCTCCGCCCTCAACATGTGTAGCAGCTCCATATTTAATTTGTTTGACTGGTATCGTCCAGGTGGAGGTTTGTGGATTTCCCGTAAGAGAAAAAAGAAGAAATCCATATTTAAGGTGACGTGTCATACGTTAAGGCCTCAATTAGATTAATTTGCTACGCAGCAAAATGCATGAAAGGTGCTTCTCTTCAGCACAGATGGTTGTTACCAACAAGACGATCCCTGCAGATTTTATTTGATTGACTGAATTATTCAAACAACGACTGGAGTTTCTGCTTCCAGTTATGATTTGGGTTTGGATGTTGAAATATGATGAAATAATGGCTGAGGGATTAAATGCAGGTTGTATACAGAGTCTGAAGCCATAATTAGCCTTTCCACAGTTTTAAGAAAGTTGCTGTAAAGAACATAAAAAAACTAAAAATGAATCCCAGTTGGGATTGATGTGCTGGTCTTTATGGTTTCTTGTCTGTTAATCTGGCAGGGAGTGTTCTGACCGCAGGAATTGAGACGCTTTCAAGGAAACACCTCCAAATTAGTATCATTTATATTGTTTTTTCTAAATGATTAAGATAAAATCCATGACGGTTGCAACAAAAAGGAGAATTTCCGTTTCATCCTTATTTCCTCTGCTTGCTGAGCAGAACTGGAAATGAGAGCAAAGACACATCGGTCTGCATGAGTTGTTTATACGGCCTTTTGATCCAGTAAAGTATAATATTTTACAAATACAAAACTATTTTCCATGTGTGGAGCTTGTTGAAGGTAACCGCTGACCTCCCCTCCAGGCTGTGTCACCGCCCCGGTTCCCCGGCTCAGAGCCAGAGGACGGACGCTTTAACCTTTGACCTTTGCACAGCCCAAATAAGGCTGACATAATAATATGTCAGGGATGAATTTATCAGCGGACATGATTTCATTAAATAACAAAAACACCAAAGTCATAACGGTTTAGCGATGTCCCCATAAAATAATTTATGTTCAGGCAAAATTTTGGATTAATTTCACTAAAGATAAAATGTGAAAGAATACAGATTATTTTTTTAATATCAAAAAGTTAAGAGTTAAGTTAAAAGTTGCTATGAGATGACATTAACATGATCCATCGACTGAACTTTGATTTTAAAACATGCTAACTGAAAGAGAACAGTTCATGTCGGATGACTTTGTCTGAAGCTCATTTTATGCTGTTTAAACCTGCTTTAAAGCAAACTAATATTAAAGCTGCAAAACTAAACCTTTAAGCCTGTTTTTCCTCGTAAAACACCACTGTGGTGTTATCAGTGACATCATAGCGTGAGCCGACACATGAACAGTTCTGTCTCAGCCTCACAGCCCCCCCCTCTGTGAAAGGATTCGCCCAAAGAGTTGGTGGAGCGACACTAATCGGGTCCCGTTGCCATTCTGGGCCCGGCGGTGGACACCAGGCCTCCCGTCCCTGAGCTCTAACACTAACCCAGCAGGTCGTCCGCCGCTGACGCCTTTAATTGGTGCACAAAGACATCCAAAGCTGGCAGTGCCTTCCTGGATGCAGATTGCTCCACCTTACCTCCCTCCGCCTCTCAATCCTCTCTGCTGATCCTGACTGAGAGGTAACCGGAGCCTTCAGACGGCACGCAGGGTTTAAAGATTCCCGGCTCGATCGCTGATCAATGGCGAGGAGGAAAGCTAAGCCCGAGCGCCGCGGAGGCTAATGGCTTCAGAGCAGAGGCTGCAGAGAACATGAGCTGCAGAGGCTCGCAGCGCTGCGGACATGTGCGTACCAACAAACCGCGGGGAAGGGGATTTATGATGGTGCAGAGTGCAAAAAAAATAAAAAAATAATGGGTTCATGTGTTATATTGGCCCAATCAGCTCCTGCTCAGACGTCACGTTATCCTTCATCTGACAGATTTACAGATTAGAGTCACGGCTTCGTTGTTTATCTATTCCAGGCAGCAACAACAACGATGCAGGCAGCAGCGTTACATCAACAGCCCGGTCCTGTGCAGCGGCAGAAAAGCTCAGAACAAACAGCCCGGGTAGGATATGAGCCGAAGGATCCGAGCTCAGGGAGGCACTCAGGAAACGCGCCGTGACTTTAAATCTGCAGGGCAGCATCTGAAAACGTCTAATTGGTGAGAACTCGTTTAACCAAAGCGGACGTTCGTCAGCGGCCGCCATGATAAGTGCTGTCTGGATAGTGCAGTCAGTGAGGAAGGAGGCAGGAAAAGGAGCCTGGATGCTTCCTATCATGCTGGATGCTTCCTATCACGCTGGATGCTTCCTATCATGCTGGATGCTTCCTATCATGCTGAATGCTTCCTATCATGCTGGATGCTTCCTGTCATGCTGGATGCTTCCTATCACGCTGGATTCTTCCTATCACGCTGGATGCTTCCTATCATGCTGGATGCTTCCTATCATGCTGGATGCTTCCTATCACGCTGGATGCTTCCTATCATGCTGGATGCTTCCTATCATGCTGAATGCTTCCTATCATGCTGGATGCTTCCTGTCATGCTGGATGCTTCCTATCACGCTGGATTCTTCCTATCACGCTGGATGCTTCCTATCATGCTGGATGCTTCCTATCATGCTGGATGCTTCCTATCACGCTGGATGCTTCCTATCATGCTGGATGCTTCCTATCACGCTGGATGCTTCCTATCATGCTGGATGCTTCCTATCATGCTGGGTGCTTCCTGTCACGCTGGATGCTTCCTATCACGCTGGATGCTTCCTATCACGCTGGATGCTTCCTATCATGCTGGATGCTTCCTATTATAGGTCCTTTAGCATAGCAACCTCGTGACTTTCCTTAAGAGCACAAAGGAGCTATAAAGAACGTTTCAGACGAAAAGTCCAACCAGCTAAACGCCTAAATCACAGTTTGGGTGTTTAAAGCTGTAAATACGCAGAGATGTTCCCAGAAGAGGAACCATTTCTCCACAAGTCAATGTCTGACAAGTTTTTTACTCGTTTAGACTCTAAATCAGCTTTTTTTTTTGGTACTTTATTACATTACTGACTGTAACAGGTCCTGAATTTGAAAGCAGAATTTCAGGATGGAAATTTTTTCCAGCGTATTTCCAGAAATCAGAGCCTAAGTTAATACTCTGGAGTAACTGGAGTAAAGTTTAATTAAAACACCAGAAATTCTATTGGATTTCCTGTTAAATGTCAGAATTTAATGGGATTTTCTATAAGGAAACAGCCCAATATTCAGAGAAAAGAAATGTGTTACAAGTTTATGGGGACTTTCTTTAAACTGCTAGAAGTGCAGTTAAATGTAATTAAGATGCTGGTGAACGGCGCAGAGACAATAAAGCCTGATTCTCTGCTTCCAGAGACAGAAAGCCTCTTTTCACGCCGTTATTTGGGGAGAAAGGCTTTAGAGAAAGAAAAGGAAACGAGTGGCGCAGCAGCGAAGGCAACACTGGCAGAATGTAGATATCTGAATGTTTCTGTGACGCTCAGAGACAGAAAAACCTAAAAAAGGGGCGACTGCTCCATGTGGATCAGAAACGGAGCTGAAAAAGGTGACGGCTGTCATCATCATCCATCCATCATCAGTCTATCCCTGCGTAACGTGACAGACGAGAAAGTTCTAAAGATGCCTCCATCCATCCATCCATCCAACCATCCCTCCATCCATCCATCCAACCATCCATCCATCCACCATCCCCCCATCCATCCATTCATCCATCCATCATCCCTCCATCCATCCATCTCTCCATCCATCCATCCATCCATCCATCCCTCCATCCATCCATCCAACCATCCATCCATCCACCATCCATCCATCCACCATCCCCCCATCCATCCCTCCATCCATCCATCCACCTCCATCCATCATCCCTCCATCCATCCATCCATCCATCCCTCCATCCATCCCTCCATCCATCCATCCATCCATCCACCATCCCTCCATCCATCCATCATCCCTCCATCCAACCATCCATCCATCCACCATCCCCCCATCCATACATCCATCCCTCCATCCATCCATCCATCCATCCCTCCATCCCTCCATCCATCCCTCCATCCATCCATCCCTCCATCCATCCCACCATCCCTCCATCCATCCATCATCCCTCCATCCATCCATCCATCCATCATCCCTCCATCCATCCATCCATCCCTCCATCCATCCATCATCCTTCCATCCATCCATCCATCCATCCATCATCCCTCCATCCATCATCATCCCTCCATCCATCATCCCTCCATCCATCCATCCCTCCATCCACCATCCATCCAACCATCCATCCATCCATCCATCCATCATCCCTCCATCCATCCATCCATCCATCCATCATCCCTCCATCCATCCATCCATCCAACCATCCATCCATCCACCATCCCCCCATCCATACATCCACCCCTCCATCCATCCATCCATCCATCCATCCATCATCCATCCATCCATCCATCCATCCCTCCATCCATCCATCCATCCCTCCATCCATCCCTCCATCCATCCATCAATCCACCATCCCTCCATCCATCCATCATCCCTCCATCCATCCATCCATCCATCATCCCTCCATCCATCCATCCATCCATCCATTCCTCCATCCATCATCCCTCCATCCATCCATCATCCCTCCATCCATCCATCCATCCATCCATCCATCCATCCATCCATCCATTCCTCCATCCATCATCCATCCATCATCCCTCCATCCATCCTGTAGTCATGGGGGGGGGGCAGGTCACCTGGACAGGTCACCAGCCAATCACAGGCCAACAGACATGCACACACCAACTCATCCCTACGACCAATGCAGAGGAACCAATGAACCTGAGTGAGGAAGCAGGAGAACCTGGAGAGAACCCGGACACTCAGAGGGAGAACAGGATGAGACCAGGCGGGATTCAAACCCAGGACCAGTCCTATCAGAAAGCCCCTTGTGTTCATCACTGGTACTGCAGCTGGTGGCACTTCATCACCGGCTTCAGCAAACCAGATGTTTACTGATTTATTGTGACTGTGGCTTGATGGGTTGAGGAGTCGTCTGGCAATCAGAAGGATGTGGGTTTGATTCCAGCTTTCCCTTGCCATATGTCAAAGTGCCCCTGGGCAAGGCACTTAACCCCAAGTTGCCTACTGAGCTGTGTCTCTGTGTATGAATGTGTTAGTGAGAGCAATTGATGTAATGTGGCTATAGTATACAGCGCTTTGGGAGGTCAGCATGACTGGAAAAGCCATAGAAGTTCAGTTCATTTACCATAAACTCCAACAGCAGTATTGAAGTAAAATGTTACAAATTAGGCTGGGCTTGGTGTGTAATTCGTCTCTCAGTCCCGTAGTTAAAGTCGTTTTTCTAGGAAAGAAAATCAAAGAAATGTGGGGAAATGTTTTTAACTGGAGACCACCGGTCTAAAGGGGGAAAGAGACGAGCTGAATGATGTAGAAATGACTTCTACTGGGAGAAAGTGCTGACACACACACACACACACACACAGAACATCCTGTGTGAACAGACAGGGGCAGCGGCTTTCTGTAGTGAGCTACAAAGGGTAAGCTTGTATTTATTCAGATGTTCAGGACTGGTTTAATTGGTTTAACGATGAAGAGCCGTCACACAGAGCCGGTAGCAGAAAACATCCCAGAGCACATTTCTGACTCCGTGTCGCGCAGCTTCATGTTTTCCCTGAATTATTCAGAGGACTTGAACCTTTCTGTGGGTTTAGTAATTGAGATGACAGCAGTAGGCAACACTTGGCCTTCAGAAAGTTTAAATTGCTGCAGGAGGACAGAAGTTTGTGGAGACGCCCCCCCCCCCCCCCCCCCCCAAATAAAAAAGACCTCCGTTTTAATCCATATCTTCTGGGTCTTCTCAGCAGACTCTTATTGACATTCAGAAACACTCGGCCACAACTATACGGAGCAAGTCTTACTTTTAACGAGTTCTCCCTAAGCAGTTGAGGAGGACTGAAGTTTATAAAAAATAAGGGGAAATATGTGACAGCTGACTTTTTAAGCTCGGTGTGGAGCTTTAACTTGAGGCCGGTCCGCGGAGTTTTAGTTTCCTCTTCTTCAGGAAGAAATCGAGGCGATCAGACATGAAACTTTAACAGGACACTTTTTAACAGGACTCGGCTGACATGCTGTTACAGGGCAGTAACTTTCTGTGCCGACACAAACAGGTGCAACAAAGGTCAGGAAAACTACCCACAAGCTGCATGCAGGTTAAATGCTGAAGATCGTTACAGGATGATCAGAAACGGGCCCGTTTGGACTGTGAAGGTCCTACAGACCCCCCCAGTGAGTCCATCCCCCCCCCCCCCACCAGCCTCCTTAAAGCCTAATCAAGCACAGGTAACGCTGTCTGATGCTCTACAGAGACCGCCTGTGTCCACTGATCTTCACTCGTCAGACGCTCCTGCAGCCGCCTGATAGCTGCACCACCGCTCCCCTGATGCCTCAGGTTCTCAGAGCAGACAGCAGCCAGCTCCTTTAAATGAAATCCTCCTAATGTGCTCCTTCATGTCCAGACTGGACTGTGTTTGTTAGAGGATACCGAAACAGGAGTTAATAAGAATTAGATGGAGCTGGGAGGGATAGAGGGACGATGCTCATATTCATCTTATCCATCAGCTGTGTGCGGGGAGTGGTGGCCTGGTGGTTAGAGCAATTCAATTCAGTTAAATTTTATTTATATAGCGCCAATTCATGAAACATGTCATCTCAGGGCACTTTACAAAGTCAGACTCCATCAGATCCTCCAGGTTGGTGAGAAAGTTTCCTCTCTAAGGAAACCCAGCAGGTTGCATCAAGTCTCTCCAAGCAGCATTCACTCCTCCTGAAAGAGCGTAGAGCCACAGTGGACAGTAGTCTGCATTGTTGATGGCTTTGCAGCAATCCCTCATACTGAGCATGCATGAGGCGACAGTGGAGAGGAAAACTCCCCTTTAACAGGGAGGAGAACCTCCAGCAGAACCAGAACCAGGCTCAGTGTGAACGCTCATCTGCCTCCACCCACTGGGGTTTGTGCCCTGAGAAGGCTGTAAGTACCCAGTTCAAACCCCACAGACGGCCACTATGGGGCCCTGAGCAAGACCCTCAGCCACAGACTGCTCCCTAAGGAGGGTGGGGGGGGGGGGGGGGAAATGCAGAAGACACATTTCATTGGAATGACGAATAAAAATTTCTTTCTTTCTTTTCCTATCATCGATATTTCTGTGTTTCTACCTCAGTGTCACCAGACTGGCCTTGTGCACCTTAGCTGAGGTTGCACCAATCATACAAGCAGCAGTCACTTGGTTTTCTAATAAATAATAATAATAAAACCTTATAATAAACCTAGCAGTGCATCTCTGTGGAGCCAGGAGGAACTTCTGACTGTCGTGAGACCCTTTCAGGGGTTTGAGCTCTTTGGCAACAACAACACGCCTGTAGCTGACTGACACACTTCTCACATGTCCAGATCTTCATCTGAGACTCCTCTACAAGTCCTGGATCACAAAAACTACTTATCCATGAGTTCACAGAAGATCCCAGAACACATGTCTACCAAACATGTAACAGCATCCCACATTTTCTATTTCAAGAACAAATTTCAAATTTCAAAGGTTGTGTCAAATTGTGCCAAAATGGCACAAAGCGATATTAACTCCGCCTGGATTTTCCTCAGTCTAAACATGTATAACTTCTCAATTACTTGTTATGTCGACACCCAACTGGCTACAGATGTAACCAAGATGTTCTAGTTACAATTTATTGTGTTTATTTCCTTCTTTACAGCAAAAGTAAGGAGTTTTGTATGCAACCATCATCCTCCAGGACCTTTATGTTAGTAGATAACAAGATTAGCAGTTTAGGCATCGTACAAGATGAGAAATGGCGAAACATTAGCAGATATTTTTCAATTTTCCATGACAGGAGCTTTGACTGGAGCTCTTTCAGTTTCATCAGCATCCTGCTCCTCCTCTTCCTCCTCCTCCTCTTCCTCCTCATCCAGCAGGCTGTGTGTCGGCGGCTGGACGGTCTCCCTCAGCATTACCAGGACGAGCAGCTCTGCAGCTGCACGCCACGTAGAAAGTGATCCTGGTCCCCTCAGCAGGAAGACAATCACTCACTGTGACACACAAACCAAACCTTCATGATTGGCCGTGTATATTCAGATTTTTTCTTTTTTTTTCAGCAGGATCCAATTAAAAGAAGGAAACTACATGAACAGAGCAGCTCTAAATCTGACAGACGAATCGTGTGCAGTCTGGTTTTCTCCATTAAACCGCCGTTTGGCCCCTGATCTGCAGAGCCGTCAGCTCAGGCTGTAACCCCCTGAATAATTGACAGCGTGCACATTAAAAGCAATGTCACAGAAATAATTTGCGAGGTGAGAACGGAGGAGGTTGTCACCAAATATTAATTGTTCTTTCACTCCGACGCCCCCACACGGCGACAGAGACGAAGACGAGCCAGTTTTTAATGTGAACATAAATCAGCGCTGGAGACGCCGCTGCGTTTCCGCTCCAGCACACGGACGGCAGCGTACAATCTGGATTCTCCTTCATCAGCAACATCAAGCCCCTCTGGTCCTGGAATCAAGACGCTGGTCCTGGATCACACGCAGAGACGGGATCTCCGGATCTGAAGCGAGCTGGGACGAGTCCTCTGATGTTCAGGGATGTTTCTGCCAAGAAACTTTAATCACCCTCATTCAGGAGGTGCGGTAAAGTTAGCCCTCACTGCAGAGCGGGAAGGAAGGGCCTGATGTGAGCCAGGCTGGATGTGACTGATGACGGCTCCCTGAAGATGCAGCAGGAAGAACCCGACTGACGGTCAAAGAGAGCAGCTCAGGCTGTCCTCTGATAATCTATTCATGGCATAACTAAAAAAAAACAGTTACAAAATTTATCTTCAGGCAAATCTATGTCTTATTTATTTTATGTGGGTGTTTACAGCTGCCGGGTTCCAGAACCTTTTCCAGATTAAAGTGTCCTACTTGCAAGACAGAGTATGTGATTTTGTGATATCTTATCTTTAACAAAGTTTAATGTTGGACATAGATAATCTGAGAAATCATGATCCCTGAGTGTTTCTGTTGGTTTTCTGATAATTTATTTGTCATAATTAACAAAGCTTGCCATATTTGGTTGTTTATGATTGCCAGTAGGGTTTTGCAATACAGTTGTACTCCATTTTGTTAAGTTTCTTGGTTATTTCTTGTGCTTCAGATTGATGTCGGTGTATTTCCTTCCTTGGCTTGTAGCTTCCTTTGAGTCTACTTCAGCTTCTCCTGTGTTAATTATTCACTTACCATCAGTTTCCCTGTTTGCTCGCCCACACGGCTGTTCCTCATTCCCCTGGTTAAACCCACTTGGATCCAACACCATTCTCCACCTTTATCTCAGAACATAAGCTCACCAGTTTTCATTATTCATCTCTTGTTCATTCTTTTACACCGTTACATTGCCTGCAGTCGCTGCCCTACAATCCCTATAAGTGTATTTAGTTTCTCAATGAATAAAAGCTTATTTCTGACAAAGAGAGCCTCTGTATTTAGCATCCCCCTGTGTTGTTCTCCAGTTAATGTTTACATAGTCGGGCCAGCCGGGCGTGCACGTACGTGCACGTGAACAGCTGCCACTCAGGGCTTAGCCCCTCCCTGCTATAAAATGCCACTATCAGAGCAGCGCAGTGATGGAGCAACATGGCGGAGAGAGCCCCATTAGATCAAAACGTTCTATTATAAAGTTATGAGTTACTTACTTCTTCACTAGACATGTTCCTCTGAAAGGTGATGCTATTTTGCTGTGTTTTTATCCTTAACAAATATGTTCGGAGGCAACACGTGAGAAGGGAAAGGAGGGACCGGGTGGCAGCCAGAGTGAAGGTAGAGAGGCTGGGCTTGTCAACCACCACCTAGTGGTGAAATATTGCGTATTGCTCTTTTAAATAAAGGGAATAAACAAACCTTTCCAAACAAACCTGCCCCTTTCTGAAAAAAGTGATTGCCCTCATTAATTAACAACATCTGGATTAAAGTCAAAGTTGATTTAATAACGAATTAAGTCTTAAAGTCTGTTTTAGAAACAATATGATATGTGGAGATATCATTTCTTTTTGAATTTGTGACATTTTATAAACAAAACATCAGATAATTTTCTGGGCTTTGTCATCAATCTGTCGTCATTTTCTGTTTGTAGCTGTAATTAGTTGAATGTGAAAGGGTGAGCGAGAGCTGGTTGGGATCCAATAAATGTCTGAAGATACCTGTTATCTATTGTTATCTAACATTATTCACCGTTATCTACTCTTATCTATTATTATCTACTGTTACCGTTAACTACTGTTATTTACGTTATCTACTCTTATCTATTATTATCTGCCGTTACCATTATCTACTGTTATCTATTGTTATCTACTGTTATCTACATTATCTACCATTATCTACCATTATTTACCATTATCTATTGTTGTCTACCATTATTGCTTCCAGAGACGCCACCTGTCACCTGCTGTAGTAAAATAAAGGACACATAAACAACTATTCTGTTTTAACATTTTTAACAGACTTGACACTAAATCCACTTCAGATTTTTGTCTCCATTTCTTTAAAAGCTGAGTTTAATTTCATCAGCTACATTCCAACCTGATTACTGTAGAATAAAGCAATCACTTAAACAGAACCTGTCTGACAACATAAAATAGCCAAAAACATCCAAGAAGGCAACAGTCAATGACATCTATGAGTCTGGAAGGTTTTTACGGACACATTTCTAAAGCTCTGGGACGCCAGAGAACCACAGTGAGAACCGTTATCCACCAACGGAGAACACATTAAAGGGTGGAGAACGATCTGGTCGTTGGCCTACAAAGATTACTCCTGGATCACATAAACAACTTATCCAGGAGGTCACAGAAGATCCCAGAACAACATCTAAAGCTCTGCAGGCCTCACTCTCTGGCCTCCATGGCAGAGTTCAAGGCTGGAACCACTTCTGACCCAAAAGAACACAATTAACTCACATTTACTGAAAATGATTGAGGCAATTCTCAAAATAATCTGATGAAATTGTGACTCGCAGTAAAGGAGCACCTGAAGGTTCATTTGGAGAACCACAGGTACGTATGAAACTGTTATTTAGAAACAGTTCTTTAAGTGAAATAATAGCGAAACAATGAGATTCCTGTAACACAGACACGTCTGCCTCTCTAACTTATGTCGCTGTTCCTTCTCTGTACTACTCTCAGAAAGGTGACTTTGGTCTGAGAAAAGAAAAGAAAACTAGGCAGGAAGTGGAGTATCATTTTCCTGCAGCAGAAACTAGCTGAAAATAATCTGAGCCGCATTAATCCACCACCGCCTGCTCCAAAGGGCCACAGCTGTGGTCAGGCACCATTAAGGTTTCCATGTTGGAGGTAAACCTGATCTCTGATTTGTCCCGTTTGAAGTTCAACCATCGGGGGTGTTTGGTGCTGCAGGGCAACGAGGCAGCGGTGGGAGCCAGTTGTCGGCACCTGAGGGCCCGAAGGCAAGCCACCGCTGCAGAGCCACCGCTGCAGAGCCACCGCTGCAGAGCCACAGCGTAACCTTCCTGAGGGTAGCCTCAGACACGCAGGGCCGGTCGTTCCACAAACACAACCTGCTTTACATGTCAACCCGTTGTTTTTTTTAGGATTCAGGTTTTCACAAACATGCAAACATTTTTCCACGATGAACAGCAGAAACATGTTTTTATTTCAGTGTCTCCTGCAGTTTTCTATAAAAGATTTGACACTGTGAATGTAGACTTTGTGACAAAAAAGGCAGCAGGGTAAAAAAAACTCATCAACAGAGGGTGAGATCTGCAGGAAGTACTACGCTAACAAGCCACCAAACATCCCTTCCTCTGATCCAACAGAGGATAGTAGGCCCGATAAACTATTAACTCTCCATTTATTAAATAAATCCAAAAATAACATGAAGACTGACAACAGACTCCTGCACAGACGGCTATTTACAGCCTCCTTCCTTCCATCTCGATTTTATGGAGCTTCTTTTCCTCCAGCTTTAATTAGACTCAGGGAGCCTCCACAAATTTATAAAGTTCACCTCCAGCCAGCTGACAAACAGCCTTTATTACCTCATGAAAGACAATTAAAAGTGTCTGTCACCCGTTAATGCTGCAGCTAATTGGTTTGTGCTAAACTAATAAAATAATTCTTTCCGGGTTGCAAGAGATCAATGCTGAGAGGAAGTGAACTGACAGCAATGAGGAAACCAATATAATCCCTAAAGCCTTTTATTTTGGGTTTCTTTCACTCTTGGGTGAGCCGATGGTTTGTCTCTAGAAGAGCACTTCGGCTTTAAGGCCAGTTTTTATTTATGATGTTTAATTAAAAGCTGAGAACCAGGGAAGAAGTTTTAAACAAACAAACTGAAATTGTTCAGGCGCTCTTCAAACAGCGAGATGCAGGCATGCAAACCTCCTAGAAACCAGCCAATATTCTCACAGCAAAGAAACTCTGAAATGAAACTAAAATAATAAAAACTAATCATGAAATGTGGGAAACTTTGAAGGCATGACTGAAAAAGAGACGGAAAGCCTTAAAATGAAACTGAAATAAAAAGAAAAACTTTGAATAATTCACTAAATTATCCCACTGCCAGAAAACCAAATCTTAACTGGGAGAAGCATCTGTGAGTTCTGGATCTACTGCAGTTCTCTCAGCACACAGGTTCCCAAAACGGGGTCCAGAACCCCGGGGAGATGATCCAAATGACGATCTACATGTCTTACTTTATAATGTCAGAGATATACTATTTTATTATAGCAATTATATGCCTTCATGTGTGGAAAATATTTTTTTTTCCATGAACATTCAAGTTTTTATTCGCAAATACATGTGTAAGAGTGGAAATTTACTCCACTGTGGCCAATAATTTATTTTCTTTAATCTTCAAAGAGCTGCTATCAATATTTTGGGGAAATTATGACAAAATAAGTCCTAATATTATGAGAACAAGGTCAAAATGCTGAGAATAAAGTCACACACTCGTTTGCATAATTGTTTCAAAGTCCTGTTACTAATATTAATTTCATGCTGGTGTGCTAAAAAGCTTTTCTTATTTTAAACGGCTGGTTGGCAGCGTTGTTTAGTAAGAGTTATAATGAAATCACTACTGTATTCACGTCATTTCCAAACACAAGAAAATAGCTAGCATAGTTGACCTGTTCACAGCTGTGTTCAGTAGGCAAAGAAACACCACAGCAGCAATGGAAAGCATCAAGGGAGTGGACCTTAAGAATTTAAACCCTTAAAACAAGCATTTCTTTCGCTGAATGATAATCTTTGATCTTGTTGTGGCATCAGCTGGAGAATTTACTCCATAAAAATACATTTATGCACAAATATGGTCTAGAAAATGTCAGCCCTGCTGCCATTATGGATCTAATAAATGTTAGAAAACACAGCGAATGGTAATAAAATGTAATATTTGCTTTAAGCACCATCTGATCAATGCTTTTCGGTGTTGTAGGCTAATGCATGATGAGCAGGGTGTATTTCCCCTTCACCTCGCTGAAACATCCTCCCACATTGATGTGACATGACTGTAACCTGACAGGATGGTTGCCATGTTGGTCCAGGGCCAAAACCAGGTAGGTGGTCCAGGACAGAGACCAGCATGGCAGCTACAGACGGCGCATTGTTAGCAGTCTTTGGTTTCTGTGCTTTTCTGCGGAGCGTTTTCTGAAAATGGGTTATTTTTGGAGATAAAGTGCAGCAAAGAAGAAAAACAGCCTGAGTCTAAAAGGCTGTGAAGAGGCAGAACATACATAATGAAGTACTCTCTGTAATCTCCAGGTCTCCCTCTGGACTCTGTTACATAACGCACACACAGATCCTCAAAGTGTGAAAGCAGCCTCACACTTTCCAAGGAAGAAACACTCAGAAAGCTGAAAGAAGCATTTCTTTAACTTTTAGCTTTGAGTCAGGAAACAGAACCTCAAACCATTTATGTTGATTAAAATTATATTTTAATTAGAAAATCAGAGGAAAGTTTAATAACAACATCTTAAAAGTTTTGTTTGGTTTGAAACTATAGAGCTTTGTGATTTTCTGTATATAACAGAGCAAAACCATCACAGGCATCATGTTATCAACAGGAAGAATGGCAGGTGAAAAACATTCAGATGTAGTATTTGTCAGGATATCACTATGATTCAAGAGCCAGGCGTTCAAACTGTGCTTGTCGATAACATATGTGGTCAAAGCGAGATGCTAAAGCTCACAGAGAGCGGCAGGAACAACTTTATGGTGGAAATAAAGGAGAAAAGTTGGAGAAACGGGGTTTAATTGCAGCTGATACCGTAATTTCAGTATTGAACAATGACATCCTGATTGCATGATTTCCCAGCATCATGCAGTCCTGCATCTGAGCAATCAAACCAACAGTTCCCCGTTTTCTTTTTACAGCTAAAATATCTCAGCAGCTATCTGGTCCCCTTGTCCTCCTAAAACAGTTTAGTAATTCAGCCGCACAAAAGAGCTTAGGAGAAAAAGCTTGACATCTTTTTCAAATGCTATTTAGACATTCAGAGTCACAACTTCAATGTTTTTTGTCACACTTAAATGTTTCAGATTAACTAAATCTAAATATCAGACAAAAACAAATTGAATACATGCAAAGAGACGTTTTGAAATTATGGTTTCATTTATTAAAGGAAATTAATTTAACAGAATCAGCTTTATGTGCCAAGTTTGTGCACACAAACATGAAAGTTTACTTTGATTCCACTTTTAAAACCCCAACAAGCCTGGAGAATAATAAGTCTGATCAGCACCTGTCTGACAGCATGAAGTAGGCCAAAAGATCTTGAAAAGCAACCTGAACTAAAATAATTCAGTTGCAGATAAGAAACAATTCACTGACATCTCTTGGTCTGGAGAGAGTTACAGAACCATTACCAGGGCCCGTCCACCAAAATAACACCCGGAAGGTCACAGCAGAACCCAGAACAACAGGTAGTCATGATTCAACAATAACAGACAGAGACTGGGTGAAAATGGCCTCCATGAGAGACTTTCAAGGCCAGAATCACTGCAGACCCACAGGAACATGAAGGCTCGCCTCACATTTACCACAGAACATTTTGATGATCTCAAGACTGTTAGGAAGCTCTTCTCTGAGCTGATGGGTGTGTGTCTCGTTATGTAAAACCATCAGAGTTAGATCTGCAGTCAGGCATGGTGGAGGTAGGATGATGGTCTGGGCTGCCTTATAGTTAATAATTCCTTTTAATTTGCTGATCTTATCCTCATCTGATGTTAAAATGTGTCTGATGATCTAAAAATTTCAACTCTGACGACAAAAAGAAAAAGAGTAAACTCTTCAAAATAAATAATTGTTTATGTCTTTGTAAAAGCTTTTTTTGGCAGTCATGTTTTCAATATAAGGAATATAGAGAATCAGAAACATGGCATCGGTTTATACTCCATTAAAGCACGAATTCTTCAGGTTCTTCAGGTCTCTTGTTACTTCTGTCACTGACAGAGAAACTAAAAGCAACGTTTCCATTTGAACATGAGGACGCTTACTGCTCTTAAAACCAGTCAAACTGCAAACTACCAAAAATACCGTATTTTCTGGACTATAAGTCACAGTTTTTTCACAGTTTGGCCGGGGGTGCGACTTATGTGTGAAATTATTACACATTTTTACCGGTATATCATTACACCTGTTATTTGCACACCAAACCACAAGAGGGCGCTCTAGGCGTGTGTTGAATCAGACGTAAGCGACGTAGAAGCGGAAGTGCCGCATCTTCTACCTCCAGAGTTAACAGAGTTATTTGAAAGTGACACAGAGGCTGAAGATTTCACTGGATTTTAGTTATTTGGAGTGACACGGGCACTTTGGTTAACTTCTTAGCATGTTATTTATGCTATAGTTATTCTGAATAGCTTTTAATATGATATGTTAACATACCAGGCACGTTCTCAGTTGTCATGTAGCGTAAGCTAACCGTACATTTATTCAGCCTGTTGTTGCTTCCGTTCTATTTTTATTAAAAATTGCCTTTCAAGATGACATGTCTGTTCTTGATGTTGTATATTATCAATTGAATTTCCCCCAAAAATGCAACTTATACTTCAGTGCGACTTATATATGTTTTTTCCTTCTTTATTATGGATTTTATGGCTGGTGTGACTTGTACTCCGGAGCGACTTATAGTCCGGAAAATACGGTAAAAGCATATTAAATGAGAGTATTTCTTTAAGTGGTCGTAAACCGGTGTATTTGTTTGTTTATTCTCCCCCTGTTATGTTTGGGAGGTTTTTTATTTTAGGCACACAGCTCAGTATTAGAACCGTAATGCAGAACGACATGAAGGTTTAGACCCGGGATCAGAAAGCCGACAGACTGAGCTCAAATAAAGATGCCCTGCCGTTTGTGAGCAGCGTGGATGTGAAGGTGCAGCAAGATGATTAAGCCTCTGTGTCAGGAAGGAAGAAAATGTTTTTTTATGTGGTGCAGCGACTCTGAAAACAAAAATCCTGAGTGGAACCCGGTCAGAACGTCCCACCGCCGCCTGTCATCAATCAGGACGATGCGCCCGGAGACACTGAAAATTAGCCCACATGTAAAACCGCGGAGCCAGAACTATGATTGATGTCGCTTCCTTCCCTCTGATGAGGATAATTTCATATCTACGTTGTTTGCTATGGCGGGAGACGAAAAGCAGAAGGAGTTCATCATCCTGTTTGTTCCTGCGCCGCTGTGACCAATAAAACGCTCGTTAAACAGCTTTAACCCAAAATCAAACCAAATCACTCCTGGAATCCTAAAAATGTTTCCTCGCATGAAGAGTTTCAGAGTTTTATACGAACAATTAAATCTGAGCTGCATCGGGAAGTGGAGACCAAACACACATTAACGAATGGGGGAAGCAGCTGGCCATGTTGGTCTGCAGCAGAGAAAGGACTGAGCGGCTGTAATTTATCATTAATCCATGAGAGCCTGATGCAAACGTACAGCAGCGATACCCCAACAGCACAAAGAGAGGCAGAACACAAACTATGGTGTCTGTGTGTGTTTGGCACCAGACATCTGAATTATAGACCGTATTCTAGCTTCTGACCGATGGAAACTGAACTCCTGGCATCAAACAGTGGTCTGCTGAACAGAACAGAGAACTTAGCAAAGAACTGCTTCACACAGAGGATCACAGCTTCTTCTGGAGGAAATATTAAACATAAAACACTTAACGTAGGTCTTAAGAGTGTCCTAGCTAGACAATCTGTCTGAAGAACCCGTGAACGAGTACTTTTGGGTTTTTGAAGCACTGAGGACCCAATCACAGACACATAGACGGCCATCTTCTTAGTATGCGGATGATTTCTTGAATTTAAGGCTAAAAAAATGTAAGAAACAAGCACAAGAGGAAGTGCAGAGTGTCGTTAGAGAAGAATAAAACAACGGATGCAGGAGCACAGCCTGAAAGAGAACGGGCAACAGGAGGATCTGACCAGGAGGCAAATAAACTGACCGGCTTTTAGCTTCTGAGGAGGTGATTGATGGACATGAGAACCAGGGCAGACCAAAGCAGGAGTATTTAGTGAAGCTGGCAGAGGAACTGAGCTTAAGAGCTGAGAGAAAGTGAAGACGGAGCAGCGATCAAAACAGGACATGAAAGGCTCTTACATAACCAACCACTAAAGACTGGTGTTAAGAATCTTAACCAAGGTGCAGAACACTAGAAATAATCATTAAACCACAGAATAAACCACGTTGTGAGTGAGAGAAAGCAAAAACTAATCACAACCCATAAACTAGCTAAATATAAAAGACTCCTGGATCATGACTGATACACTATGACCAAAACCAACCAGAACCTCTTTAACACTGTCTGCCAACAGGTAAACCCAGCGGACACGTGACATTCTGTCCGTATAACAGTGAAAAGGGTAAAAACTACTGCAGAGAACCATGAAGTAGACCAGGAGGTTACGTTCCTTTCTAGAACCTGTTTGTCCCACTGAATGAGTTTGTGGAGCAGGAAGTATTGCTGTGGACAGGTCTGGAACCGTTGGTCCATGATGACAACGCCATAAAAAAAATGTCAGGTAATAAAACAGTAGGAAAACTTGAGAAAACTGTTTACTGAGAAGTAATATTACAGGTGCGAAATAATCTCTACAGAACGCAGAAAAGGACTTGAATTCAGTGAAAACGTGTTTCAATCCATTGACCAACAGATTGGATTAAAGTGACGCAAAATCAGCTGCTAAGATGTACAAAGCAGCACAAGTACACTCAACAACTACCAATAATACACAGTACTACCATAAATACACGCAGAATAGCAAGATAGGGAAAACTGACAGAAGATGCAGAAAACTAGAGAGATACATAAAACAACCACAAACTGAGCTTAACCAAAACAATAAAAAAGTTCTTTATGTTGAATTTGTATTTTGGTTCTTAACTTTTAGTCTTTCTTGTGAATCTAAAGGTTGCAGGACACCGGCCCTGGAGGACTGAAGTTTGGGAACACTGGTGTAGACCCTAATTCCACTCTTATTTTGGTAGTCTGGTTCTTTTTGTGCAAATTGTTTTATTTACTTCCTGTTTTGATGAACTCTTGTGGTATCGGTGTGTTGATAAAACACACCAGAACCCATCTAGTCCCCCTCCCGCCTCGACCATTCAAGACCGACCCAAAACAGGTCGGCCAATCACGTTGCAGTATTATGGTTTAAGGCGGGACATACGGCTGTTAATGACAGCAGGAGCTGCTGAGCTCACAGCCCAACCAAAACAAACATGGCGGCACCGGAGGGCGAACGCGTAGCTGCTGCTATCACATCTGTTTTGTCTGAATCCACGATTGTCACGAGTCCAAATAAGCAAGCCTGCAACTTACCAAATCTCCATTTAATAGCGTGATTGGCTAAAACCAACCGGGCACTAGGTGTCGCTTCGCCCAATCAGCTCAGAGAGTTCTGCTCCTTTCCCCAAACAGATTGGATGTGAGCAGATCCAGGCTGATAATGTGCAGAAGTAGAGTGCTACACATTATCCATCTGGTTAGTTTTTCTCTTTCATTGCATCTGTTTATTTTGTGTTTTGCCACATTTTTGTGTTGTTTTTTTCCAGTTTGGTGTTTGCACAGCTCTCAGGTTCACGGTCGGTAGTTTTTCTTCTCATTCCTTTCTTCCTGCTGTCTCGGTGCCTCTGGTCCCCTCAGCTGTTTCCACTCTGGAAATGAGCATCGCCTGTTTCTCGTCTTCCGTAACGACTCTCCCACTGTATTCCTCTGTGGTTCTGCAACATCTCCATTATTAAAAACCTTTCATTTTCCATCCTCTCTACCTCCTGCTCACAACATTCTGCTCTATTATTCACATCTTTCTAACGCAGAGTTTACAAAGGAGCACAAAAGATACCACCAAGTTAAACAACAGATTACCAACAAAGACAAACGAGGCCCACTAAGTGGCACAAACTAAATTAAAGATAATTACAAACGATCGATTACAGCTTTCTACAACAAAACTAAATCATTAGGAGACACAATCACAACAGAATCATAGAAAACAACTCAAAGCATACTGATAATTACCAAAAAGTACAAAGAACACAGATGACACATAAAGATATCGAGCCATAACTTAGCTGGAAGATATTACAAAAATGAATCAAGTAGGCTTAAAATGCAAAATTCTAAAAGGCTCCAAATTGCAACCAAAAAACAAAGAGACCCCGCACTAAAACTCAGAGGATCTAGATTTATCGTGCTGATGGTTTGTTGTTATTTCCACTTATTCTGCTGTAACCAGCCCAACAGACCTGCAGCCCAGCTGGCAGAGACACGCCGTCACTGTCTGAGCTTCAGAGGGGAGGCATGATTGGAAAAGTAATCTCATCACAATGTTTCATTACAAAACATGGGGGAGGTTTGATGAAGTGACACGCCGGGGCCTCCACCTGCTGCGCCCCGTTTAGCACCGGCCCAGAGGAGCCGGGGACGCCGCCTCCATCAGCGGGCGCTCCAGACCAGAGCCCCGGCTAAACGGCGCGGCTGTAGAGCGTAAACAACGCGGACAGGACATCAATATTCATCCGCGGTCCTGTTAACGTCGGCGCGGCTGCTGAAAATTTAATCACGCCTATTACACTTTCTCCGAGTACATTTGTCATGTTGGAGTCGCCGGCGAAGTCGAGCGAGCGTGCTCCGTGAGGCGAGGCGGGAGAGGATCTCCCAGGAGCACGGCGCTTAAAAGCCAAATTATCTGCCATGATTTCATTTGTGTCGGTGAGGGCGAAATAAAACCTGACTCAGCTCCGCCAACGGAGCGAGGAGATAAAAAACAACTGGCTGGCATAAATTTACCAAGCAGCTCTGCTGTTAGTTCCAGCTGAGCTGCAGCAACAGGCCTCCCTCCTTCCTCCTGAGTCTGCAGCAGCGAAGCACCGTCACCTCCTCTACCGCTTCAGCGCGCGTCCCGCCAAATGTTCCCGCCACGTCAGAGGACTCCTTCACAAAGCTGGAGCTGTGTTTATTACAATCTGTTTCAGTTCTGCTTCTTCACTTATAAAAAGCGTAGCGGCAGTGGTCAGAAACGGCGGAGATCAATAAACATCTGCAGTCCATGAAGTCCTTCAAAGACATCAGCAGAAAATGCCAGAGGACAGAGGTTAGCTCTGTAATCGCAGAGAAAATTTTCAGAATCAGTTATTAAATCAAAATGGATCTTTGTAAATATAAAATATAACATTTATTGGTGTTTAGGGTTCATACTAGATGCCACTTCTTGTCAAAGTTTGAGCTGCTTGCTCCAAATATTCGATACAAACTACTTGGTCCTGACAGAAAATGCTTAATTTTTTAGTTAAGTATTCACTAAATTAAGATTTAAAACAGTTTCCTCATGATATCAACAGCAAAGGAAGCCATGGCTGATTATTATGTTTAATTTGATAAACGTTCCAGCTCAGTGGTAACAAGTTATACTAAATTTAAATACATATAACTTGTGATCCTGCTCTGCTGTAGGCCTGCATGTTAAACATGTCTGCTAGCATCAGGTTATTGGTCTGCTGTGTGTCCTCCAACATGGCCGACAGGACGTTTGTTAACATCTACAGAATATTAAGATGAGAAGTTATTTAGCAAAAATGTTATTATTATTTTGCTTTTACCAGCTGACTCCTGGTTTTACAGTCACTGGGACCAATAGGTGGCGACGATGCTCTAAATTGTTTGTCAAATTCATTCATTCATGTGTTAATAAACACATTCATGTCGTCTGATCACCGAAGATCTTTGATTGGTGGATGTTTTTACACATTTTCTTCACAACTTTCTTCTAATGTTACATTTAATAGGTAACAAGAAAGTAAACAAAACCTTTTAGAGAACAGGTTTGTAAATCGCAAACTAATCACCACCCCAACTTATCTAAGCGCATGAGTCAATTAACACAATAAAAACAAAGATCCATAACTTATGACATGTAAAATTTAACTTGATTTTCAAAAAATCATGCATTATTATTGTTGTTTTTGTTAGATGGTATAAAATATTCCTTCAGGCGGATATGTTGAATAGGTTGGACGATGCATTGCAAATGTATTGTTGCTGCACTATCAGTGTTCACATTTTGCACAGACCATCTAGAGTGCAATGCCTGTTATCTAATTGTTGAAGCGCTATGCATCCAGGCTAGCTAGCTACACGTCTAATACCGTTCATGATATTTGTTGTTTAATGCAGCGGTTTGAGAAGATAGAGAGGTGTTAAAGTCTAGAAGAAACTGCAGCCATGTTGTGTCACTGCCAAACCATCAGAAGTTAGACACATAGGACTTAAAAAAATATCTCAAATTGAGATGGAAATGATCATTGGTTGTTTTTTTCAATAGTTTGTAACCTTTTAAATTGTAGCCTTGTTGTTATTATGACATCACAGATATTATTGCATGTTTTTCTAATCCCGTGCAGCCCTCAAGCTGAAAGACACTTTGACCCTGGTTTTCCTTTCAGATGATTTGTTTAGAGCAGAAGGACACCTGAGGCGTTTCTCTAACTAGACTATGGCTGCTATGCTGCAGGCAGTGTGATTAGCAAACCAAGGCCCAGGTTGGAGAGGAAGAGCAGAAGGAAAACAGGACAAAGCAAACAACGGTAAAATAAAGAATCAATCATTTCAGTTCAAATACACACAGGAATTACATTGAAACGACTCGTTTTGGACAATGAAAAAGGACAGAAGAGCACCAGGATGCCATGAAAACAGGTCAAATGTTGAATAGCTGGTATGCAACTAAATTGTAACCATCTAAAAAGGAGCTGGTGTTATTATTCTGTTCTCCTCAGGGGCAGCTGGTGATATTTCCTTTTGTTTTGGGTGGGAAGGTACTAGAGGTCAGAGATTACAACACAACCATAAACTCTACTCAAGAAATAAATACCTCTATGGTCACTTGCCTGGTCGATTCAGGTCTAAATTCCTTTATCTGTTTGTTCCTCCAGCAAAAGTCTTGTGAAGTTATGATTTTGTGAAGAAATGACAGAATGTTCTTTTCCTGCACCGTTCTCTCCCGTCTCATTGATGTTGCTATCTGGCTTTTCCGTTTGCATCGTGTGTTTGAGCGACACCTGCGATGTGTGCCTAAGCTGCTAGTCATGTGACAGATATCCTGAACTCATCTGATTGGATAAAAAATGACTCAAAAAGTACTGATTGGCTACCGGGGAAGGGAGAGCTGCGTCGTGAGCTGCACCCTTTAGGTAACCAATCAGAGACCAGCATGAAGTCACACGGTCAGTCAAAAGTTTCTGAACATAAATACGGACTCATTTGGTCATCTGCAAAAAAAAAGACCTCAAATAGACCCAAAACAAAATAGGAATCCTGAAAAATCAAAAAATAATTTTGTGAGAGAACAGATGCAATATTACTCTTTTTTTCATGACTTACATTTACTTTGTCCTTAGTATATTCCTGATATTTTGATAGGGGCAGCGACCTGGCATTCCCTTTTAAAAAGCTGGTTTTGTGTCACATAACAAAAATAAAACATGTTGGAAAACAACGAGAATCCAAACTGTCTGACGTCGTATTGCTGCTGCACCTTCTGCAAGAAGCAGCCGCCAGTTTGACCCTGAAGTGTTGAGTGAAGCCAGAAAGCTTTGGGATCATAAGAGGCAAGGCGTGAGACCACAAACAAAATGACATCACCAGTAAATATGCTGCTGAATTCTGGTGTTTAGTCAAAAAGGTGAAATACATTCAGAGAAGTCAATAATGGATGAAGAGGCTGGCCCAAATGGTATCCTGCCCCCCTGATATGTGATTACCCCTAAAATTCAGTCACAGGTAACCTGCAGCTATAAAATAGATTTAAAACTATTGGCCCTCTGATGCGTTGACAGCTTGTGAAGAAAAGCAACAAAGAAAATGTGATTTTAAGTAAGAACTTGGTATTTATAAGTAATCATAAAGTGTTATAATACTTGTGAAATGTTTCTGTCTACCGCAGCAGCTGTGGAGAGATGAGGTGTACCACAGGGAAGACTCCCTGAGTCTCTGTTTTTCAGTCACTGGGTTCATCTAAACCAGCCGTTTACCCTGATGGGTATTACATTCTATGCAGATGACACACGGGTGGACATGTCAGTAAAACACAGATTCCTGCAGGCTGTCTAATCCCACAGATTGTCTGTTCAGCTTTACATACCATCAGCCACAATTTCCGTCAAGTTAAGTCGAGTCCCCACAACTTTGACCCAAGTATGCTGCCACAACTATCTAACCTTTCCATTGGAACACAGTTAAGAAATAAACACTCTCATGTGTGATGAAGATTCTCTGCCTCACCAACATCCAAACAGAGTGTTGAGAGGGTCTTTTATGAAACTGCTGAAGTCTTACAATAGGATTTCATAAATAATCTGGTCAAGCACATTCGTTCATATTAAAATAAAAGCCATGATCTGACTTCAGAAAGCAGCTGCACACTGTGACGACTGCATTGCTAGTTGCTCAGCTGTCAGCTGGAGTTTTCTCTGGATGGTTCATAGTCCAGTTCAGACTCATTACTGGGACCTCACAGAAACAGAATATCTTTAATAGCCCCATTTGGCTGATGAAATCACCCCAATTAAACCGGTTTCTGGCTTCAAAACCCAACCTACAGTTTTCCGTTTGGTAAAACCTCGACTGAGCTCATGAGCTTCGTGAAAACCCGATGTAACTTTGTAAAGAACGCCTGAAAACTGCGGACACCTGAAAGCCAAACTCAGTTCAGCCGCTGGTGTCAGAAACAAAACTATCCTCCTCTTCCTGCAGCCATGTTGACAGTCCAGCCACCGCTCCAGTGATGATTAGTAGTCTGCGGTAAATGTTGATGTTTCTCCGAGGCTGAGTTTTCCCTGCAGACCAACGAACACAGCAGCCGGCTGCTTCCACCCAAGTGCCAAAAGCCATTTTGTTCTGTTCTCCTGCCACGGCGAACGCCTTCTTCGCTGCATTTCTGCAGACAAACAAGACTTATGAAGCTGTGCGCTCACTTATTATCCTGCATCAACTCAGTGCAGCACAGTCGCTGCCATGCATGGAGGCAGCCGGGGGGGGTGAAAGAGAGAGCTGCTGCTAAAAACGAAGCCGTTTGGTTTCTTGGATGACCCGGAACGTTTTTGTTTGCAGTCCTGATAGGAAAGCCCTCCATTTACCAGAGCAAACAGTCTATTTCAGTCCATTTCAGCTTTCTTATATAAACACGACAGAGGTGAGTTTCCTCGACAGAGCAGTGACTGCCAACACTCATTTACACGATACTTTAAATATTTATTAAAACAGGAACGAGGGGATAACAGTGAGATGAGTTTATGAATTTTATATCGGGATGCAGCAGAATGTGATTAACCTCCTCAGACTGATTTACATCGAGTTTAACTGGCAGAAACCATTAAAGCTAAAGTCGGATGGGTTTTTTTTTTTTATGCGCAGTCGGTGAGCTCACAATGAGCGTTTCATAAAATCACATCTTAAAAACAAAATGGGAAAAACTATTTTTAGAATTATTCACAGACCCAGTGAGTTGAAGCGATTTAAAACATTTAACTGCAGACCTTTTACCGTACTTCCAGCTTCAGAGGTTGATCTTACAGTTCTTACTGATGTACATCTCACATTTTAAGCACAAATCAGTGAATAAACAAGAAATAAAACTTTCCTCTTATTTTCAGAATCAGTCTTGTTTCTCCTTTGCAGTTAATTAAAGGCTGCAACCTTTATGTGTAGAAAACTAAGTGACGATGCACGCAGGCTTCATGTCAGTGTCTGACTGTGGGACCTGAGGTTGCTTCATGCGTTACGCATCAAAGTTTCCTCTCTGTGCATCTGGGAAAACTTCTAACTACAAGAACAGTCCTGTGTGGAAACATGGCGGACACGAGCAAGCGCTCTTTCTGGACAGAAGTTTATAGATATAGAAAATTTTATGAGTCGACCCAAAACGATCACCGTGATCAACAAATCGTTAACAATCGCCATCACTCTCAGAAGAAGGCAAGAGGATTAAATGTTGAAAGCAACCGTTTTGTACTTGTACGCGTAGTACGCCTGGTGCAGGAGCGCAACGCTGCCCTCTAGAGTCCAGGAGAATAGCGCTACTTCGGAGGAAGAGCCTCACGGAGCATAAATGCTGCAGACGTTGTGTCGGCATTTCCTCTTTCAGAGCAAATCTGCTCTGACGCTGCAAGGCAACCAGACCCACCATGATGTGTTTCACAGCATTCATATGAGAGGAGTCAGTATTTCAATATAAGTGTGAACTCAGGGTACGTTTTTTGAACATTTATTTGGTAATTTTCTGCTTCAAATTTAGGAAAAAACTTTTTAAATCGCTGGGAGAAAGTCCAAGTTTGAAGGTTCAGAGGACTTAAAGATTTATAGTCTTTTTTTTTTAAATGTCACCTTTTCCACATTTCTGCTCACAACATATTAGAGGTGAAGTGTGTATTAGACGTGTGCCGAGTATGTAAATAAAACAATATGGTTTAGGTTGGGAAAACGGAGGCTGGAACAGGATTAGTACAACTTATCAAAGTATTTCCCTGCCTCCTCCAGTTCTAAACACAAAACATGGACCTGAACCTGTGAACGCATGAAAGGCTAAACCATGAAAACACACCAAGACGAGGCCAGCGGCAGTCAGAAAACACCTGGACGGTTTTCTGTGAACGCCGTTTGCTGAGCTGACCTCTGAGCAGTCCTTATTTTCACCGCTTTGGTCCAGAATAACCAGGCGGCACAGTCAGGTTCTGCTTCCCTGCCTGTTGACGAGCTTCACTGAGCGTCTTTGTTAACTGTTGCCTCTGTCAGCTCATCAGTGGGAATATCTGGACCTGTCAGGTCTGCAGAAAGCATCTCCAGCTGCCTGCAGTTCGCTCCTTTGTCTGCGTGTCGTTCAGTCAGAGCAACCAGATTCATCCTTCATGGATCTCCACGAGGCCGAAGCCCTAATGAAACATTTCCATTACGGAGAGCAGAGCCTGATTTGGTTTAAAGGCTTTAACCTAATAAAAAAAGGTCTTAATGATGAAGAACTGCACTCTGATCTCTTTAAGCACTTGATCCCCGCAGAGACACCGGAGGGGATCAGGAGACCATGCGGAGCCTCGGCTGGACAGGCGTGAGCTGCAGAGGCATGAAAACTTCATGGTGAGGGCTGCCATGGTTTAGACCGGGGTGCAGGTGGAGCTGGTGGAGCTGGTGGAGCCCAAACAGGCCAACAGGGGCAGGAAGGCATGCCCTGTTTGCCCCTGACACCCACAGCTCTGCAGACCCAGCCCTGATGTGCAGCTAAAAGTGAGACCAGAGGACCCAGGAGTCCTCCTGCCCATCATGCTGCTTCCTGCTGCAGCATCTCCTGCCTCAGCACCGCGCACAGACTCACTTCACCACAGGACGCAGCTGCCTTACCTGAGCACTCCTTGCCTTTGCCTTTGCACTCCCCGCTCTGTGGCTGGTAGGACGCCCCAGCCTCCGGCAGGCGCAGCAGCAGGGCCAGCAGGTAGGCGGACACCAGGCACAGGACAGCCCCGCCCGGGCGCCGGCGGCACCTCCCAGGGCCCGTCAGCATCATGGAGACCACCCGAACCCCGCAGTCGCTTCGGTTCGGGGACGCGTTCGACGTAATTCCGGGACAAACGCAGGAAACAGCGCGGTGGGTCCCGCAGAGGAAGAGCGCCAGACGCAGGAGAGCGGAGAGCCAGCGGGGCGCCGCTCGGGTCTGAGGTGGTGAGACTCCTGCAGGATTCCGCGCTCAGGAAGCCTGAGGGGCGGTCCGGCTGGTCCAGGATGGAGGCAGCGGCTGCAGCATCCTCCCTATCCGTCCCTCCTCCGCTCAAAACTCCGCGTCTTCTACGGCAGCTCTGCCGGCAGCGCGCTGATGTCACACTAAACCCTCCGAGTCCCGAAAAGCACCGGGGCGCTCCGGCTGCGCGTCCACCGCGCGGCAAGAGGCGGCGAGGAAGAGAGGCGGCGCGCGGAGCGAAGCGGCAGCTGCAACCACAACAAAGAGATCCGGACTGAAGAGGAGAAGGAGGAGGAGGAGGAAGAGGGGAGGACAGTCTGGTCACGTGAGAGGATGCAACACTCCCCTACACCTCCACGCCTCTCCGCGCACACGCACGGGCGCGCACCAACAAACTGCAGCAACGCGGCTGAAGGAGGCGCGCAGGAGGCGCGCAGGAGAAACATGCTGCAGGTTCCAGCCTGGTTCATGGCGCATGTAGACAGGTTTGAACCAAACTGCCCTGGAGCAACACCAGCAGCTGGGAAGATAACGCACCATCTGATCAGAACCACCATGTCTAATCACAACATATTCCACCTTTATTCAGCAGTTTTTCATTTCTTACTCAGAAGTTTTAGACAAAGCTACCAGGCAGCGATGTTCTGGCTAGATCAGCACTAAATACTCACGTCTGCGCTGCTAATTAAAACAATAACCGCCTTAAATATCAGCATCTAATGAATTACGCGACACATTCACACCACTGTCGGTTTATGAAATATCATTTTGTAATTTATTTATGTGTGGGTTTGAATTTGACGCATTTTGAAATTAAACTTGAGTCAACCACAACTAAAGAAACTTGGTGAAGGTAATGTTTTTAATTTTCTCTAATTTCTTCAAAAAAAAAAATGCAAAAATGACTGAATATCGATTATAGTGTAGTTGATTACACTATAATCGATTTATATTAAATATAGAGTAATCAATATTAATTGATTACTCTATATTTATTATAAATTGATTTTAGAGTAATTTTCCGGTCAGATCAGGACTTTCTATTTTAGTATTTTCACTTTTAAAGGACATCTAGTGGCTAAAGTTGGAAATCACACAGCAATAAAATAATGCATAATGCCTTCATGCATCTCTGGATAAAACCAAGAAGAAGCTGTGGATCTTCCTCTGGTCAGGAGGAACCGGTCTACAGACCTTCCAGTGAGATCTGGACCTGCAGGGCCACTTCCAGCCGTTTCCACCAGGAAAAAGGCAGGACCAGTGATCCAGACACTGAATGAAACCAAAGCTGTTCTGGTTCCTAATTCCAGTTTCTCACTGAATCTGTTGGTGAAAATCTACAGAGAAACATTAAAAACAACATAAGATGGAGGCGGTTTAGTGCTTCTGATCCATACAGCCCAACATCCCTCCTCTGTGGCGCCTTTGCTGGGATTTAGATGTTGGATTTATGTTTTTCAGGAAATAAGATAGTTTGACATTTCAATTTCTGTGTTTGCTTTTTGATGTTTTTGTATGTTTTTTCCATTTTGAGTCACTTTTGGTGACTAAGGAAGCATTAAATCCACAGAACCAGCGTCATTTCTCAATGTCAAACATTGTTCTGTAGGAACCAGAACTTTTTACCAGCAGCCAAGAGATGTAGAACAAAAGAAACATTTTAAAGAAGGATGCCAGCCGGATCTGTTTTGTTTAGCAGCAACATGGAAAGGAAAATGATGCAGGAGAAGAAAATCTCTGTGGATGATTGTTGAATTCCCACCTCACTCTTCATAAATGTCACTGGGTCCATCTGCTCTGCCTCCATAATTACGCCTTCAGTCCGGCATTCATCCTGTGAAATGTCTGTTTCTCTCTGACTTTGTCTCCGTGCCGTCGATGCCGCTCCGTCTGCACAAACAGAGCCCAACACGACTCATTAA